>NC_057687.1:5262452-5357452 GCF_014466175.1 Vespula pensylvanica | reverse complement strand
AAAGTAGAGAGAGTAGTTCGAAAGAAGGGACTACGAAGCAGGATCTTCGTTGTAATAAAGACGAAAAATTTATTAGCATTTCTGGAAGATAGTGAAAGAGGGAAATGCTAAGGGCGGTTAGTTCTTTGTAGTTAGGAGTTAGCACTACTCGAAACAATTCGCTATAGCTATCGTATAGGTTTTTATTTGATCGCCATAGTTCCTCTCGTAAAATTGGAATAATTTATTCCCTTGTACTCGTATATATTTATGTATGTATATATATATATATATATATATATATATATATATATATATATACTTCCCACCACGTATTTGCTTTTCTACTTTCCCTTCTTTTATTTTTCTTCAATTTTGAGGCGACCCTTTTATATGTCATCTCGTATTGTATCGAACTTCGTGGTAAGAGTAGTTGGAAACTTTGACAATCTCGAAACTGGTGCTTTGGGTTTCTACATTTGGCAAAGTTCGCGGTTGACGGTCAAAATCCGTTCGCGTAGATTCGAGGATTCGTGTAAGAGTTGAAAAGGAAAAAAAAAAAAACAATTTATATACAGTACGTGCGGTGTGTCTCGTTTTAACGAATGAAAGCACTTCAGGGAGAAACGAGGAAGAGAGTAAGATGGAGAGATAGAGATCGTAGATGAGAAGAAATAGATGCAAAGTAGATTTTCGAATAAGAGGCTACAGCTTTCGGTAAATTGTATGCATGCTTTCGTTCATGTATGCTTAAAACGCGTGTCCAAGTATCCTTAGGAGAGGAGAGAGAATGAGAGAAAGGAGAGATAGCCTGGAGGTACGTCTGCCAGGAAGCTGCTAAATCGCTTTTCTACGATCCACTTGGAGTCGAACAGTCGCATTATCGTTTTTGCTCGAGGGCTTCTTCGTGGATCCAAAAAGGGTATAGTGGATCCTCCTACGAGTTCTCCGTGCTCTCGCATGAAGAAACTGTGCGGGAAAGTGCTGACTCAAAATAATTATGTACCTACCCACGGTTCTTAGTTTCTTACAAAGCAATAAATCCTACGAAGCTCTTAACTCGTACTCTTAACGTATGGTACTCTTTCCGTAATTAGTTAGTTAGCAATTTTCCCTATTTCGATTCTAACGAGAATCGAACAACGATTCCTATTAATATTTGACAAATAACATGGAATATATCAGAGAATGATCCAGTGACATTTTCCTTTCTAATAGAACAATCTTTTCTGATAGTACCTCGTAGAATAATCAAATTTCCACGATTTGTCATACGTCGGAGAAGACAAAGTAAGAAGATAAAGAAGAGTGATCTCGAAAATTCAATCGGTAATTCGAGGGATAGTAGTAGCGTGGACTGGAAATTCCGAAGAAATCGTCGAGTCACGAGGAACTCGTTATCGACGTTGACCTTTGAACTCGCCCGTTGAATCTCGTGCATTGACAAGAAGGACCGGACCGTTCGCTGCTTGGTTTCTCTGTCACTTTTTTTCTTTCCCTCCTCCCTACTTCCAAGGATATACCGCAACTGAAACAAATTGTCTGGCTTTAGTAGTTGAAAGAAGAAAAGAAAAAGAGGAAAAACAATGTTTCTCTATCAAGGGACGTTCGTTCATTCACGAGACACAGGGAACAAAAACGACATTTTTCTTGGTCCCGTGGAAAAAGCGAAATAATCAAAGGAGAGGAGAGTAGGGGGTAGAGAGTAGGGGTGTCAGTCGAACGACGCATACTCGCAGTGTCATTTTTCGCTTTCCGCGGGAGGTCTTTCGCGATGGAAATAGCCTGGCCTTTTTCAACCCTCGCGTTGGTGTGACTCCTCTTTTTCTCGCTTACCATCCCCTATCTTCTCTTTACCCCTTGCCTACTGCGGCGATCCATGGAATTCGTGGTCGACCCTTCCCACTGCTCGATTAAACTTCCACCCGAATTCGTCGTCGATACGCGCCGGCACTCGTTCCCTCCTCGTTTTTCCTCTCTTCTCTTTTTCTTTCTCAGCTTCATCATTCTTCTATCTTTCTCTTTTCTATCTTTCATTCTCTCTTTCTCTCTCTCTCTCTCTCTCTCTCTCTCTCTCTCTCTCTCTCTCTTACTCTTTTCTACAAGCCGAAAGAGAGAGAAGTCGAAGCTGTCGACGATCGGCTTTTGCGCGATCCCTCGATTTCGTCAAAGGGTGAGCGAAAGGTAGCAGACGCTCTTCCGCTTTAGGAATTCTCATCCTCGCCGCAACGTGCCGACGAAATTGCTTCTTCACCGGTCGCCGACCTCGCCAAGAGGAAACTATTTTCTTTACCGGCGAAGAAAAAGAAGAAGAAGAAGAAGAAGAAGAGAGAGAGAGAGAGAGCAAGAGAGAAAGAGAGAAGGGAGAAAGTCTCCTGATCCTTGGAATCCTCTCATAATCTCTTTCCTTAAACGCGAGAGAAAAAGAAGGAAAGAGTCTTTTTGCGAAAGAAAAAAAAAAAAAAACACAAGAAAAAAGAATAAAAAGAAAGGCCGTCGTTGTCTAAGAAGGAGGAGAAGGAGAAAGAGGACTCACGATACTTCCTCGCGGTGAGGGACCACCAAAGCAATTTACGATGCAACCGGAGAGGAACATCTTGGAAGGTCATTAGGCGAGGTAGAGGCAAAGGAGGGAGATGAAACGGAAAAACAATTCTATCTTATCAGTGCCTCTCATGTTGGCAGTCGTCGTCGACGACACGCAAATGAACGTCGCTTCCCGTGGAACGAATCGTCTTTGCCTCCTCTCAACTTCTTCCTCATCCTCTTTTTCCTTTCCGAAGAAATTCGTCCTCGCTGATTTCGTCGACGCGCCGCGGCGTATCTGCTTATTCGCCGGGTGCGTAATGGGGCGGATCTCCCTAGATAGGGTGAACAAAGCAAGGAGTAAAGAAATGAATTGGCAGGCCATGACATAGGGAGGGAAGAAAGCTAGAGAAAGAGAGAGAGAGGTAGGGAGGGAGAGAGGGAGGATCGAGGTTCCGGTAACTAAGAAGATGGAGGACTTTCGTTGAAAACGATAGAAAAGGAAGAGGGAAGCTTTCGAAGGAACGAGCAACGACTGACAAGTCGAATGAGGAGGAGATTCTGTCAGAGTGAGAGAAAGAGAGAGAGAGAGAAGAGATTCAGCGTTGGTGGTTAGGATGGCGGTAGGAAGATCGTCCTGCTATCTCCGGTGAACAAAGGGTGGTCTACCCCCTCCCTCGTACCGGAAGCCTCGCGCAGGAGGGAGCGGAAAGCACCCCAAGACCCTGACTTCCGGTACCATCCTTCGATCTTCTCCCTTCTTCCTTCCTTCTCCTTCGTATCGTCGAGCCTATAAAGGAATCGTATACTTGCTTACCCTTATGCTCTATCTATCTTTATGTTTAGGTATTTGTATGTAAAGATAGTATAGTAGCTCTACGGGCGGAAGAAGAGTATATACATACATGAATACATACATATATATGTGTATCCCAAACTAATAACTCGGATGGAAATTGGCTCGGGAATTATTCCTCTTCTCACCGTGTCTTCTCGTTTCCTCTGTCTCTTCCTCTTCCCCATCGCAACAATATCACATTCTAGTGATTGTGCCTCGAAGCTGATTTCAGAAATTGAGAAATCACCGACTAGTCGACAGGGAGATTAAACTGAAAAGAAAGAAAAGATAAAGATAAAATATTGACAATCATTATTTACGATTCAACGAAGGTTATCCGTATTGAAGATATAATATAAAATACAATTTCAAATATAATTTTTACAATCATCGTGCATGAAAGAAAAAGAAAGAGAAAGAAAGAGAGAGAGAGAGAGAGAGAGAGAGAGAGAGAGAGAGAGAGAGGGACAGAAAAAGAAAATATTATAAGGTAGCTACTACTTTGTTACTCGAGCGTACTCGAGCGTGCTATCTTTGATCGCTTGTCGTCCGTCATCATTGTCGGGAGACGCAGATTTAATAAGCCTACGGTATATACTTTAAATAGCCTTGGAGAAGCGGTCGCAAATCATTAAAAGTGGAGTACGAAGAGGGACGAAGAGAGAATAAGTTGATGAAGGATCGGTTTATTAGTGCGACGTGAAAAGACGTAAAAGCGACGTTCTCTCTCTCTCTCTCTCTCTTTCTCTGTATTTTCCTTTTTCGTTTAACACGGTACAAGAAGGTAGTCTCGTATATTATAAAATTACGAGAGCGATTCGCGGAAGTACCGGATGCGATATCTCCATGGTGTTTTCCGATGGCCAGTACGACCAGAACGGGATAAATAGAGAAAGAGGGATAAATAAAGAGAGAGAGAGGGTGAAAGGAAGGAGATAAAAAGAGAAAGAGGGACGTGTCGCAGCAGTAGTCTCGACACTGTAACGCGTGATTTATTGCGTGGTACGTTCGGTTAAGGCTCCGAGTTAAATTCATCCACGAATGCGAAAATCCTCGATGACGGCTACGAAAGGGAAAGAGAGAGAGAAAAAAAGGAGGAGAAAAATACGGAAAGAGAGATAGAGTGAGACTAATTCGAGTTTAGCCTCAAGCTATCCAACGACGTTATATCGGTACTTTGTCGCCGTCCTCGTAAAACTACTACTATTACCTACTAGCTAGACAAGGGCGTTCGCTTGAGGGGGAATCGGAGGTGAAGAAAGAAAGAGAGAAGAAGAGAGAGAGAAAGAGAGAGTGAGAGAGAGAGAGAGAGAGAGAGAGAGACGATCTTGAGGTTAACTTATTTACAAGACGGCCGAGCTTATAGTCGTGTAAACACGTCGGACGTATTTACAGGTCCATAACCCGATAGGAGACGTATGTCTCGACACGTCGACGCGAATGTTAGACGTCCGTCTATGCGTTTAGGCTTCTTGGTAATGGCTGACTTATGAAAAAGGAGCTCATAAAGGAGAACGAGAGAATTCTGAAAGAAGAGAGAGAGAGAGAGAGAGAGAGAGAAATGATAAAGGCGCAAAAGGATTCTTCCTTTTAAAAGCGTAGGTGCTCGTTAAAGGGACGAAGCGTCGATGTTCCCCTCTCTTTTTCCTCCTCCCTCGTCTAGCAAAGTGACTCGACGCTCAATTTCGCTAAAATTCTTGGATAAGTCGATCGTTAACCGACGAATTATATTTCACCTCGAGGCTGCGGCATCTAAGCTTTCCGCGAGTGAAGTGGAAAAGTCGATGAAAGTGTCGACTTGTCTTCTTACAAAGGGAAGAGACAGAGAAAGAGAGAGAGAGAGAGAGAGAGAGAGAGAGAGAGAGAGAGAGAGAGAGAGAGAGAGAGAGCAAGCTTTATTCCTTTGTCACGAAAGGAATATGAATCTCGGTAAAGTCGTTAAAGAGAACGCAACTTTACGAGTCTTTCGTTCTAAAATTGGTTGTCTACCGATTTTCCTTACATCGATAGCATTGAAATTAATTACAATGACTTTGTAACATTGTCTGGAAGAATGAGATAGAGAATGGATGAGGTCTTTCATTCTCTTCTCTTGTAATTAAAGTAATTCGAGATATATTTTCGCGAGGTGTAAAATTTAATTGTCGCTTATTGTTACGCGTTTCATTCAAAGTATTTCTCGAGTAGTAATTTAACATATCGTTTCATCTCACATTTTTTATTTTCTCATTAGAAAATTAAAATTTGATGATTCTTCAAGTTATCTTTGATGTAGGTACAACAAGACGCTACTTTTCTATCGTACAGATTTCCAAGTAGAGACTATATTAGAAATTTTTCTTACCTCAAAGAAAGAGTGCTTTTGGATGCGGTGAGAGAAGGAGGAGGGGGAGGAGGAGGAGGAGGAGGAGGAGGAGGGTAAATCTTGGAGAAAGAAGAACCGTCTAAGATGCTCGTATCGAAAATACATCGGTGCCCACAAAGAGTTAATAACTTGAGGAACTTTAGTAAGCTTCTCTCTTCGAAGCGAAACGAAAGAAATGGAAGGAGGCGATCGTTCGAGCGTGAAAAAATATCGTAAAGAACAAGGGCGAATGGTTATGGTTGGACGTTGTGCGTTTCGTGTATAGTATAGACTGAAGGTATTATATAGGATGAGTAGTATGGACATATAAGAGTAAGTGAATTTCGTGATCTCGTCGTATTTCTCGCGAGGTAGCCATATGTAGGTACCGTAATGGGCACGTATAGGAGGACCCGTAAAAGATAGTGACGAGAACATCGGTGGAAGGTGGACCATTAAGGGCTGGTCGTTTCTACCTTCGCCAGTGTGGTCACAAAATCAATTACCAGAGGAAGCTCGTACGGCTAGAAAGGTAGCCACTGCCGTAACGCGCTTGGAAGATCAGAAGTCGTCGTGTCTGGATTGCGTAGGGGTCGAAAGTGCACAAACGAGACAGAGTGAGAGAGAGAGAGAGAGAGAGAGAGAGAGAGAGAGAGAGAGAGAAAATCCTGTAAAGCTTCGAGGTTCCATAATTCTCTAGAGCTTGCCAAGGAAACAAACCGAGACGGCCGTCTCGTACGTCTTCTACTCGCCTTGACCCATCGATGAAACTTTCTTTTTCTTTTTATTATGGTAAAGCTCGAGAGTCCTATGTTCCTTGCGTACCTACTCTCTTTTTCCTCCCTCTTTCTCCTTCCATCATGTTCGTATAAGAAGGACAGAGGCGAAGGAAACATAGGTATCGATCTTCCGCTCGTTTCATAGTATCGTAGAGATACGGGTTCGGTGAAGCGTGAAGGAAAGGAAACGAGAAGGAGACGAAGGTAAAGGAGGTGAATGGGGAGGAAAGATTCTGGTTGAAACTATGTTGGAAGTAGCTGTTCAACGACGCGTGCTTGCCGCTGAGTTCTACGAGAGAGTAATCGAGCTTCGACCGCACGAAACGCGGGGCGAATCGGAAGCGATCTCGCCTAGCTCTTCTCTCGATAAACATTTAAGCTCTCTTACGGTGAACCAAGTGAGATATAGAGTGAGATAGAATCAGAGAGAATCATCGACGCTTACGAGGTTAGCAACTGAACACTTCTGGCAATTTGTGTATGCATCTTTGAGGCCTCGTCATCTTTGACGGGAAGCTTCTCTGTAGCACAGCTTCAGGAATAGCCATGATAAGGGTTGGACCAATGCTGTTCTCACAAAGGAATGCCATAGCAAATTTCCGTATTTCGAAGACGGAATAGCAGTTACATGAATAAAGAGGAGTGTGTGTGTGTGTAAGAGAGTGAGAGAGAGAGAGAAGGTATCTCTCGATATGAACCTAAACGTATATTTTCTATTATCTCTCTCTCTCTCTCTCTCTCTCTCGCTCTCTCTCGCTCTCTCTCTCTGTTCTATATGCAAATGATACGATTATTCTAGCGTACGGGCGACAGGTGCGCTTCCTCGACACGAGACATAATTCATGTCTCACCATGAGCTTGGCGGCGGCTTTCAAAGTAGGATTACGGAATTAATTTCGGATTCATTTGCTTTGGATGCCGGTCGAACGATTAATCGAAAGGATTTCTACAGGCTTGGCATGCGTCACTGCGTATCGTGTAAACGAGCTTGAGGGATTCGTTCCGACGTACGTTGATTGTTAAGTCCCTTGCTGAAATTTCGTTTATGTATGCTCTTCCTTAAGAAAGAGAGAGAAAGAGAGAGAGTTATCTGGAATTTATTTTTATCGAAAATCTTCAAATTATCATATATTTAAAACCCAATTGATTATTTAAAATAATTTCTTCGAGATAGAAAAGTCAGTCGTTAATCTTAACTTAAACGTAATTATCCCGATGTTACTATAATTACTACTCGGAATCGTTTCTCGACTCTTCAATATTTCCATTATGAACGAAGAAGAAGTTGCAAGGGGTAAAACACTACTCGAGTTTATCTCGTCATTGTTTTGAGGTGTGTTCGCCAGTGGAAAAGTAATCAGTTCGCCAGTAGGAATGCGTTTTAACAATTACTTCGTCTCCATGATGCCGACGCATTCCGTTCTTCCGCCTTTCTTTTCGTCCCCTAGGCTTACAATCCACCGACCAACCACGACATTCCTTCCTCTTTCTCTCTCTCTCTCTCTCTCTCTCTCTCTCTTTCTTCTTCTCTATCTCTCTTTCTCTCTAGAGATCCTATTCTTTCTTTCGTCGCTCCTACTTTCTTCTTTACTCCACCATAAGAAACAACCCCTTTCGTCTCCTCCTTGTCTCGCTCTTTCTCTTCATTCTCCCCGTTATTTTCTTCCTCACCCTTCGTCGTCTTTCCACGAGCTATGCTCCCTGTTCCTTCTTGCCTGCCACTCTAACTCGCACCCTCTTTCTCTCTCTCTCTCTCTCTCTTATTCTCTCTCTCTCTCTTTCTCTTTCTCTCTCTATCCTCTTTCTCTTTTCGCTTTCGTCGACGACGTCGTAGAGGCCATTGCGGAACGAAAACGAGCGGTACAGGGCAAATTGATATTAAATGCCGAGGTTGGTCACCTTGTATATTTCTTTATTAACTTCGCACAATGGGTCGTTCGACTTTCCCCTACGTGGACAACCTTCCTTCCTTTCCTTATAGGAGTATCTCACTTCGAAAGCCATACACTGCCCTTTCTCGTAGCTTCTTTCTTATCCCTTATACTTTTCCTTTCCCTATTTTATAGATTCTCTTCCCCTCTCTCTCTCTCTCTCTCTCTCTCTTTTTCCTTCGTTCAGACAAGTCGATCACGCGTGGACACGGATTGAACGAGCCATTTTTTCCCTTCGTGTCCTGTAGCGAAAAGCACGAAGAAGAAGGTCTCGATTTTTCCTGGCGACACGAAGAAGGGTCGCCCGGAAAGGTAAAAATAGTTTTGTAGCTGATGATGAGAAACGAGAGAAAGTGAGGGAGGGGGATCACAGTAACGAAGTGAAATTTTACTTTTTTATTTAGTTCTCCCTTCATTCTCCCTATGAATATCATGTTGGATTTGCATGCAGGAGCATTCGTTTCGTTGCATTTCATATGAATACCAAGATTTAGTAACCGCATAGCGAATATCATATTCCTTTTTTTTTTTTTTTTTTTTCTTTTTTTTCTTTTTCCTTTCAATCGACATTAACAAGCCCTTTGCACATAGATTTTTAAACGAAGAGGAAAGAGAACGATCGATAACTTCTTATCTTGATAGATTCGAGCTCAACTTTATAATCGATTTTTATTCAAATCTACCAGAGAGAGAATGTAATCCTTGACGTGTGACTTTAAAGGGACGATTATGATAATCGGGTACAGTGGCAAAAAGGAAAAAAAAAAACAAAAAAAAAAGATGGAGTCGATGCTTAGGAACGGATTACGTTCTCAGGATCCCCCTCTTGCGTTGTCAGTCGTAGTTGAATTTTGAAGTGTGCGCTTTCCTGCGGTTAATTAACGGACACGTGCATCTCATTAACAGAGTTTCAACCACAAATCACGGTACAGCATACCGTCCACGAGCATAAATACCAATTATGCGTAACTCGTACGGTAGAAAGCGGCCTCGAGGCCACGGAGGGGTTGGTTACGAAGCGATCCCTAAAACGAAACTCATCCCTGTTCATAATTATAATGCATATAGTAGACTAAGTCTAGATAGGGTAAGAAAGAAAAAGAGAGAGAGAGAGAGAGAGAGAGAGAGAGAGAGAGGAGAGAGAAAGAGAGAGAGCAGCTAGACTCAAGATTAAAACTCCTTTCTCCAAATTAGTCCCAGTCCCACCTTCTCTTACCACCCTCTTTCATCACCCTCTTTCCTTCCTTTACTCCTCCTGCGCGAAGAACATCGTCGTCTTCGTCGTCGTCGTCGTCGTCGTCGTCTACCGACGTTTCGCTTAGACAGGATAAATCACTGGGCGTTTTCCTTTTTTTTTTTCCTTTCCTTTTTTTATGTATTTTTTCTTTCTCTTTTCCTTGTCTTCCGAGATTCCTTCGTGGTCGCAAAAACCAGCACGGGTAATTTATCTTGCAAAATCGTAAGGTAGGAGCCTCTTAAATCATGTACTACGTACAGGCTTCTTCTCATTTTGGAATATCGATGGGGAACTCGGCTTCTTTTTCTTCTTCTTCTTCTTCTTCTTCTTCTTCTTCTCCTCCTCCTCTTCCTCCCATTTACATGTTTACGCGAAAGTCTTTTTTTTTTCTTTCTTTCACCCTCTTTTTTTTTTCTTTTTTCTCTCTCTCTCTTTTTCTTTTTTTCTTTTATCGATCCTTTGTCATCGTCCTCTCGTTCGACATCCAAGCTCAGCGTTGAAAATGCCATAGGTACTTAGGAATGGTGTCGATCGATTTCTCTCAAGCGGACGGCACACGAGCCGTATAATTTCCGCGCTGTATAAATTAATTACCCACTCGTTCTCTCCACCTTCTCCTTCTTCATCGCCTTCTCTTCCTCATTCGCACGCGTATACCTTCCGCCAACGAGTCCTTGTAAATTAGCCGACGGTGCATTATGGCCATACGATTTATTAATACAATTTGCCTGTACGTTGGAAGCACCGCTCGTCGATTATCGTGACCGCTCCTTTCTACCGAGAGAGTCGAGTTAGAGCGACGATGTTTTAGCACGTACATCGTAAAAGGGCGGATCGCTAGGATATTAGGAACAGGGAAATAGAAATAGAATGATAGATAGGTGAATAGAGAGAGACAAAGAGAAAGTTTTAGATTGATATTCCAAAATATTTCTTCTAACATCATCGATTGATTTTTCCACCTACGAATTTTTCCACTCCTTTTTCTCTATTTCTTTTTCGTTTATGAAGCAATTATAGTTAATATCAAAATTTCCATCGTAATGTAATCAGGATTATATCCAAAATTCTGACGTTTAATTCCATTCGGCTTATCAGTAAGTTTCTCTTATTTGTTCGCAAATATAGATTCGCTTTAGAGAAATTGGAACGGTTTGATTAAGAACTTAAATATAAGCGGTAATTTCCAGAAATACTTGTCGAATTTAAACCTAAAATAGTATGTAGATATTTTAAGTCATGGTTCGGCATCGTATACTGATTCATCGTGTACTAATAAGGATTACACAAACGATCGAATCTCGTTTTAAGCGAATCAATATCAGCACTAGAGATGGCAAAATCGTATTTGTCAAATATATAGAAATTAAATTTACCGAAGGATTAAAGTTTCTTAATATTACTGCTTAGCGTTTGTGTAGGGACAACGTCGTCGTCGTCGTTGTCATCGTCATGAGCAGCACCTGTCGTTGGAGAAAGAGCCTTGATGCTTTTATAGCTATTAATGGTGCTACATATAATATACTCGCATACATACTTCGTCCATGTGATGTCGGTATACACGTAGGCATATATTTGTCCAAGTTTTAATGCGCTCAGGTAATAGAGTCGAAACGCAAGAGAAGCATTAGCCTCTTTCTCGCGAGCACTTTGCAGCTCCCATTACCGAAGTTTCTCCTAGTGATTAAACCTCAAGCAAGTCACTCAGGAGCTTTTCGACGTTAACTCAGCTTCCCCGCTGGTATTCAAGATTTCAAGTAATTTTGCTCGGCTGCATTGTCGTCGTCTTTTCTCTCTCTCCCCCTCTTTCTCTCTATTTCTCTCTTTCTCTCTCTTTATCTTTATCTCTATCTCTCTATCTTTTTAGCCTTTTCTCAACTCTCCTCAGACAGTCGTCGCCGGCACGGATTGTTCGTCGTCGAGTTTCCGTCGAAGAAAAAGTGTGCGAAGTCTTCATCGTCATCGTACTCTAGCTAGCATCCTCGCTTTCAACTACGATAGTGAAAGTAGAAACTGCAAAGGAAGATAGAAAGAGAAAGAGAGAGAGAGAGAGAGAGAGAGAGAGAGAGAGAGAAAAGTCTTTCTTTTCGAAAGAAAGAAAAAAAGAAGAAAAGACCGGAGTTAATTTCCCCATCTGAATTTTCCGTTTCTCCTACCCGTCGTCCGTAGTTTTCTTTTAATTTAAAAAAAGCAGTCACGGTGTGTCCTTTTAAATGAGGTACGATTTATATTCTATGTCCAAGTCGCGCCTATCCCCAACCTCTCCCATGTCTCCTTCTCTCCATTTTTCTGTATTTCGTTCTTTCGTACCGGAGCCACCGAACATTCTTTCTAATAATTTTTCTTCCCATTTTATATATCCCGGGAAAAAAGCGGCGGTAGCAACGCTCTCTTAAATTTTTCAACATAACTGTGAGCTCACGCAACAAGGGAGATGGGGGAGGGAATGGGATCTCGTAACGACGGCCGACGCAAACTCAAACATAATTAAAATCGCAATACCTGAGATCCCCGAAGGAAAAGCCAATATCGCGGGACACGAACGGGAAGGGTGAACAAGAGAGATAGAAAGTGGCGAGTGTATAGAGCGAAGAAAGTGGTGCAAGCAAGATAGAAAGGAGAAACACAGGAGAAAGAAAGAAAAAGAGAGAGAGAGAGAGAGAGAGAGAGAGAGAACCAGCATGGAGCCAAGCAACGCAGCATTCGAAGCTAATACGAAGTACTAGATAAGTTGGCATGAACGAAGCTATAATACCACCGAGGGTCTTCCTTTCTTACGCTATCTTCGAAGGAACCTGTGACTATACTTTTTGGGGTAGATCAAGTAATGAGGGAAACGTTGCCCCGGGGGGTTCCTATGAGACGAAACGTTGGGGTCTCTTTATTTAATAACCCCAGGCTGGTGTCAAGGAATATACATTACGAGACTGCACATCCCTGACTGTTACACTTCCTTCGATTTCGATACTTTCCTTCCTTTACTTCTTTTCGATTATCCTCCATGTAAATATTCTCCTTAACTTGTAGACGAAAATATCAAAAAAAATAAAATTAAATAAAATAAAATTACATTAAAAAAGGAAGAAATGCGTATTGCGACGCTAATATAGCACGTCGTATTTTCTTTCTATTTATTGTCTTTCGTACAATTTTCTCAAACAATTTTCTCAAACAATTTTCTTTACGCTCGTATTTTCTATTCCTTTTACTCGAACGCTTATGAATTCCTCCATACATACATTTAATTACTTACAGGTTATTACTTGTTTCCGCTCGCTATTTTCCCCCTTCTTCTCTCTTTTTCTCTTTCTCCCTGTTTATCCATTCCTTACTTCCTCCGTCAAGCTGGGAAATAGAAGGAGAGCTGGTGGATAGATTAAAAATAAATTGAAAGGGTACCTTCGATCCGGCCTCTTAACGCCCACTTTTTCTAACTAAAAACCAAGCGAGTTCGTTGACTCGAAAGCACCACCTTCTACTTGCACCTCCTGAAGGTTAGAGCAATTTTCCTCTTTTCTCTCTCTCTCTCTCTCCTTCTTGGCTACATAGACTTATCGGCAACTTCGTTATCTTTTAAGATGGAAGTCGGTCCTGTGAAAAGCGACAAGGAGTGTAAGTAAGACGGGATGAATTTAGTTTCCCTTTCTTTTTCCTTTTTTTTCCTCTTTTCTTTTCTCTTTCTTCTTTTTTTTCTCTCTTCTTTTTTCCTTGCCAGCAAGTAAAACTCTTTCGCAGCGAACGCGTTCAAAACTCCCGCCATTCAAGGGCAAAACTTTTCTTTACTAGTTGGAGAAACTATTTCGCAACGTCGTCGTCCTTTGCCTATCACGTTTTACCTGTGTCGGTACTCGATATTTTCTTCGGGAAGAGAACTCGGATATCTCAGAACGAGAAGTTCCAGTCCTTTGGGAAAGAGTAGGGTGCTTCTCCTTTCATGAGCTTCTTCTCCTTATTTCCGAAAGATTCCATGAGACTAAATTCACCGAGAGAAGCGGAGGACCCGTTAAGAAACTAGAAGGGATTTCCTTCGAATCGGTCCTCTCGTGCGCGAGAAATCGCACCGGATATAGCGTTTTCTTCCTTGCTAGCTATAAGGAGTAGAAGTGTTCCTTCTTCTGGAAATTCAACGATACGATGGTTTTTTTCTTTCTTTCTTTCTCTCTTTTTCTTTCCCTTTCTCTTTAATATTTTTATTGCGAGTACGCGAATATCACGCACGATTTCCTTTTCGTGTTTTTCGTCGTCGTTGTTACAGAGTCGGACGTTCGAACTCGTACCTAGTAGTAGACCAAGCGGATGCGCTATAACTATTTATAGGTACCAAGACGGAGATGGGAAAGAAATTTCTTTCTTCTTGCCTTCTCCGTTTCTTCTCCCTTCTCTCTTTTCGCAAGAGCACGCGAAGTCGAACATGAATTTTTCGAGTAATTTCATGGTCCACGAGGAAGCGCAAGATTCTTCCGGTATGAGAATAGATAGTTGCTTTTTCGAATTGAGGAGACGTTATCTACACACGTACTTACATACGTATGTGTATACGTACGATCGTTCGCGTTCTCTTCTGTGGGAAGTAACTTTCAGAAAATGGAAATGCTTACTACACTCGGCAAACAACGTTCGGAATGACATTTTGTATTTGCACGACGTCGGTAATATTTGTCAGTAGCACGGACTCACGCACAAAATTGAAGGAGACACCCTCTATGTACTGCCGGCCAGCAATATCCACTGTCAGCTTTCCTCTCTTTATTTTTTCACCCTCTCTATTTCTATCTCTGTCCCTCTCATTTTCTTTCTCTCTATCTCTCTCTCTCTCTCTCTCTCTTTCCTTCTTCGCTCTCGTCTATCTCATGTACGTGGTGGCTTACATACATCGGAAGGCGAAACGAAACGTGGGTAAAATCATTTGACGCGTGTAATGCGTTTTTTATTAAAGTCCCTAGTCACATCGCTAAAGCAATGTACTCACATTTACGGATACGAGGCGTAAAATATATTTCGGTATAAAACATATGATATAACTTAGAGAATAATACTATATATAAATAAAGAACCATCGTTTTTTACTTACTTTAATGTTGTTTCTTTAATTACTATGTTTATTTATTTTTTTTCTACTTTCTGTTTCAGGTAAGTTGAAAGCTCGACAAAACATCATTCTCGTGATTTGAGACGAGATCTCCCGACTTAACGTAAGCTATTTATTAATCGTTCATTTGATCGTTATCAAAGAGCTTTTTATTTTATGTTTCAACGAGCGTTCAGGCCGTCTATCTCTTTTATAACTCTCGCGAGTCGGCTCTCTCTTTTCGTAAAATCGTTCGACCATAAATTCACGAAAGTTTAATGCCATCCGATTTGAAATCCACCGGTGAAAGAAGTTCGTGCGACGCTTAACTACTTCCGACTACTCCAAGTAGGTCGATTCTTTTCAGGTTACGAGCGGATTTACTTTTATCGGTATAGCACGAAATATATGTACATATACATATATATATAAATATATATATATATATATATATATACAATATGTATATATTTATTACCTCTAAGTATAGTCCAGTCGTCGTTGAACGTTTGTAAAACTTTGAACGATGCAGTAAACTGCACTCGCGCGACCATTCGCGAGCAAGCTTTTGGTAGACGATGGACCAACGCGAAATGTAAAGGGAACGTGAGGTGAAACGTTTCAAGATCGTTAAGTGAGTTATCGTGTTAATAAAATCAGTCCCAATGAAATAAGAGTAAAATGTTCTACGATTGTATTAACGTCGTTGAATGTTGATTCGAGAAAGAGATGAAATGATCCAGCTTCCATTCGATACATTTCTTTGTGAATATCGATCGAAATTCTTTCGAAGAAAATTACAATCGAATCGTTTAACAATTGATTTCTCGTAGACGTCATTTGAGACTATCTAGTTCTAACAATTCTATTGAAATTGAAAAAAAGTATAGAAAAAAGAAATTGAAGAATAGAGTTTTGTACTCGTGACGAAAGTGACGCGGTCGAAGTTGCACTTGCACGTTCGTCGTACGTGAGGTACGTGCACTTGGAGCGTCGTAGAGCCAGTGAGATCGAGAGAGATCGAGATAGATCGAATGAGAGAGAGAGAGAGAGAGAGAGAGAGACGAGATCGGGTCGTGTCGCCTGGAGAAAACGAGACGCGGCTTTGCCATTAGCCGACACCCGTCGTGCACCGCGAATGGCCGTGGTCTCTCTTCTTCGCTGCTCCACGCTAATTGGCAAACATCGAGCTGCCTGGCTTATCGCGATCGTCCAGCGATTTTTGCAAATTACGACGCTCGTCCGTTCGCCCGGTTACAAACGCGAACTTTGCTCGCTCCTGTTGTTGTTGTTGTCGTTGTCATTGTCGTCGTCGTTGTTGTTGTCGTTGTTGTTGTTGTTGCTGTGGTCGTCATCGTCGTCGTTGCCGTCGTTGTTGTTGCTGCTGCTGCTGCTGCTGCTGCTGCTGCTACTGCTGCTGTTGTTGTCGTCGTCGTCCTCGTTGGTGTTCCTACTCCTACAGAAGATCTCCGATAACACGTCCGTCGATATCAGCGTTCCTCGACGAGTATCCTTCGAAAAACATGCGACTCACACCTTTTTATTCTCAGCTACTGCACGATCAAAGCATCTCTACGCTTCGTTCGTATATTTTAATGACGATATTAGAATCATTCGTATTTTCACGTTCGAGCTTTAACGACAAGTGAAAACTTTTTTTCTAAGATGATCGATTAAAATTTTATAGATATTTTGTAAAATTAAAGCTAATTTGGACGTAATTACGCGATAACGATTGTTGCTTGCTTTCTAAAGTTTTTCATTTTAATTATACATAGAAGAGAACCTTCTAACAGTGTAATAAAACTTATCGGAAGAAATGAAGATGATTCTAAGTTCATTCGCTGTAAAAGCGACTTTAATTAAGTTCTATGGATAGGAGCACCACCGGTGGCTTACCGACGAACGAAAGGTTTTCAGACATTCTCCTGTAATATGACGAGAAGTAGATTAGTCGAAAGCCGTTTCATATAATTACGGTAGCTCTGGGCCGCACTTAAGGCGTTTCCTCTTTTCTTCTATTTCTCAGTACCTTCCCTCTTTGTCGTACCGTCGCAAAAGTTTTTCCAGGTGTTTCTCGACAGATTTAGGCCAACCATTCATTGTCGTGCTCTGATGATGGTGGTGAAGGGTTAGCGGAGAGATGAAAACTTTGGCTTCGCCGTGAAATGAGAGAGAAGAAGAGAGAAAGAAGAAGAAAAAAAAAAAAGAAAAAGGAAAAAAAAAACCGGCAAAGCTGAAAACTTAGAAACACCTTAGAAACTAGCGCGAGCTTTAGGATTAGTCAATTTTAATTCCGTTATCACGTGGAAGAGAAGGTGATCTTTTTAACAAGAAGTTCATCACCTATGAAAACTTATTTTTTTTTTTTTTTTTTTTTTATTATTTTTACTTCGTTACCAGAGACGATAAAGGCCAAGACGTTCGTTTCGTTATTTATAACTGTTGTAAGCCAAGTCTACGTTAACTTCTTCTTCTTCAAAAAAAAGAGATAATAATACGATAAAACGAGACAAAGTATAAAACATAAAAAAAAAAAAAAATAGAGGAAATCCGTCGAAATCCGTAAGCTAAATTTTTCTTCCTCTTTCACTCACTTTCCCTCTCACTTTTTTTTCCGTCACAGGACTGCGTTTCTCCACGCGTAAAACATTTTTCAATCGAGCAGACTCTGACGTGTTGCGTCATGCGTATACTACACGTGTGTACGCACACGTATATATTCGGTTTTGCACGTATAGACACAGGGGAAGGTAGAAAGAGAATGAGAGAGGGAGAGAGAGAAAATAGCAAAAAGAGATACGGCAGGTGGCACAAAAAATGGGCCGAAAAGGTTTGAATCGAAATAGCGGTGCGGCCAAGCGGTGCGGAAATCGCATCTCTCTCTCTCTTTCTCAGTTAGTATCTCTCTGTTTTACTCTCTGTAACACATCGTCCGATTCGCGAATGTTTTTTTTTCGTCTTCTCTTCCTTCTCTCACCGGCAAAATTAATTTCGTCGAGCACCGCGATAACTCATGGCCGCGTGTCAACGCTTTGACGCGCATAAAAATCTCGTCTCGGTGCGGTCGACTCGGTGCGGCCTCGCTGCCGTTTGCCGGCTACTCGCCATTGCGGCTTACGGAAGCGTGGCTTTAACGAAAACGCCAGAGTACCTATTCGAAAATATATGTACACGTAAGTACATACATATATATAGGGTGTCCCATTTGAATTATTTCCCAAAGTATAGCCCGTTTCAAATAAAACTTATCCTATTTCGGAGAGAACGTTTTGTTATTATGAAGATCGCAATAACACTTTGCTCTTTCAAGTTACTTGAAGATCGAGTAAAAAATCAAAGGTCACCTTGCAAACTGCCTATCTAAAAAAAGATTTGTCAGTTTTCGTCGTAAATCGTTCCTCCGTCCTACTTCCCTGAAACAGGGTTAGTTTAATTCGAAATATTTTTTGAAGCGAACTGTACCTTGGGAAATAATTGCGCGAGAAACTTCGAATGGAACACCCCGTATTTATATACGTACATACGATATAGACACATACAAACACATACACACAAACTCACAAACACGTACACGTACGTAGTTGCTTCTCGCGATGCCGGCGGAAAACACGATTTACGGATGCGGCCGAAACGCACAACCACCCCACTCTTTCTACGGCTTGCTTCGTCGCTTATTAAAATTGTTTTGGTCCAAGCACCGCTTCAGCGACGTTCTTTTTATGGAGTCACGTGGGTGGCTGAAGCAAAGGGACCGACCACCGATGGAGAAAGATACCTTTATATCTTGTCGTAGTGAACCAATTTTTCTCTCTTCCTTTTCTCTTTTTATTCTTCTCTCATTACCCTTTTTTCATTTGTCGTTTCTTTCTTTCCTTCTTTCTTTGTTTCTTTCTTCTTTTTTTTTTCCTTTCCTTTTAATACTCGCACACACAAACCGCGTTCCTTCCACTCGAGTCCCGGTATAGAGTAGTTTGCATTTTTCCATTTCGTATTCCACGTCGTAATTAATTTCATTACGAGCATCCCCCACATTCCAGAATGTCTCCTTTCTTACACTTTAATAGAGAAAGAGAGAAAGGAAGAGAAGAGGAGTCCGGAAAGGAGATAATATCTCGGACGATCCCGTTTCCACTTTTCTTCCATTCAGAACGATTTCCAGTTTCATTCGTTTGCCACCTGCATAACTTTAGAAATGGAGTTATCTTTAAGATGACACTCGTAAACTCGAAGAATCCGAGAAAGAGAATGAAAAGTCAAGAATGAAAGGTGTACGAAGGTATTCAATTATGACGATATAGAATTCGGTGTTTATATAAATAAAGTGTGATATTATTAATACTGTCCTCTACGATCCTTCGTTAAGAACATTGCTGTCATTGTAGCGAGTAATGAACGAAGTGAACGTAATTAAAGTGAGTGCACGTTTGAAACCAAAGCGACAGAACTATGAAGCTCGATGAAGAGAAGAGGTAGCCATGATGGAACGGTGAAGGAGGAGGAAGAGAAGAAGGAAGAGGAGGAGAAGGAGGAGGATGGGTGGTTGGTAGTTCATGGAGGGACTGACATAATACTAAATTGATTCTCAAGCTTGGCTGTTCTGAGGTCGCGCCAGGTCAAAAGCCTTTTGTAAATCTTATTATCGTATGTCTGCTACTGGACTCGAAGCAGTGACAGAGCAACGGCGAATCGTGCAATTAATCCATTACTTCAATTACCTTCCCCTTATTATGTACGTAAAGTACATATGTAGACATGCATACGTTTTATGTGTTACGTTCTGTCCCTTTAACACCACCCCCTCCCTCTCTGTTCTCACTCAAACACAGACGTGTACTATCGCGTTATCGGCTCGTACCACGCTCGAACGGATATATCGAAAACGATAGCTCGAACACGGCGCGGATTTTAAGCCGCCGAGAGATCGAGACGCTTTCCCGGATTGCTATATTATATCGCGTATACTAGGCACGATCCTCTCGTTTCTCGATAAGAATCTCAGAAAAGCCAGGATTATATTTCATCGTCGATACGTACGTGGAAATCATAATCCCCATCATGCTTTTCTTATTCCTGATTCACTTATCGTATTTCATTTGGGAGAAAAATATAGAGGGTGGGTGGGTGGGGGGAGAAAAAGTAAAGAAAACAAATTCGCGATCCACAATCAATGATGTCTTCTCTTTGTTTCCTCGAAAGGTTAATCAAAAATGATATCACGAAGTATCAGAAAATTTATTTATAAGGGAATCCCTAGATACTTGGTTGATTTCACGATATCAAGTAACGTAACTAAGAATTTCCAGAAACGAGATCTTCGAAAGAAGTTAGAGAAGAGAGAGTTATAAGAGAGTCTCGATGAGATTAGGAGTAACGTTTTAATGAGGACGATAGAGGTAAAAGGCGAAACGCACGAGAATCGAGTACACCGTCTGGCTTCTCTCGTTAATTTCATACCGACTCGGGAATTAAAGCTTTGACGAGCTTCACGATGCATTCTCTATTTATTTTAAACCGTGGTAACGAGTAGGAGAAGGAAGAGGATAAGGAGGAGGAGGAAAAGGAGAAGGACGAGTCACGGTTGCTCTGGCTACCGTGACGTTGAATTTGTACGAAGGCGGATCTCGTGTTTTTACTTGACTCTACCCTCGTCTCTCTCTCTCTCTCTCTCTCTCTCTCTCTTTTCCTCTGACCACTGCCGCGAAATTCAAAATCCATGTTCGCAGCAATATATCCTGTCGACCGGTCGGCTTTCCCCTCTTTCGAGTTCGTTCCAACCCGTTAAACCGAACGATACTGTACTCATTCTCTTTCCTTCTCTTTCACTCTACTACCTGAGCAGAAAGACAGAGAGGGATGAGGCAAACCGAGAGCAAAAGATATCGTAGCTCGGTAGAGGAAAAATGGAGACGGAGGCGAAATATAAGCTGAAAGGGTAGGGTATGGCATACCGAAAAGGTGTTTCCTCGTGGTATCGAAGTCGAAGCCAGAGAATGGAGTGGCGTAGATTTATTTCGGTTTATCTTGAATTTAGGTACGAAGAAAATGAAGAATTTATCGGTATCGGAGGAGACAGAGATGGAGGAGGTTGGTAGGAGAAAGGACATGCATACGTATATCGATAGGAAAAAGAGCGAGAGAGGAGAAGGAGGAGGAAGATGGAAGGAAGAAGAAGGAGGAAAAAGGAGAAGGACAGAGAGAAAGAAATAGAGAGAGAGAAGAAGAAGGGTGGGAGGGAGAGAGGGAGGGATCGCTGCTTTCGTTTTCGCGTGGGTGGTGCGAGGATCGAGCGAGCCGGAACCTCTGGCTCTTTCGTACGACGGCAAATCTCTTTCTCCTATCTACTTTCCGAGAGAGAATGAGAGCGTCTCGTCTCTCTTCTCTCTCTCTCTCTCTTTCTTTGCTCTTTTAAAGGAGCACAGAGCGCATTTACGTAGCTACTTATCTCGTTAGAGGCACGTCTCCACCCTCCTACGCCATCCGAGCTGCGCACTCGCGATCCCCGTTGCTCTGCTCGTAATCTGCTACGACCGACTCGAAAGTCACCGTCCTCCTTTTTGCTCGAGAAAGAAAATCTCTTTCTTTCTCTCTCTCTTTCTCTCTCTCTCTCTCTCTTTCTGTCTGAAGGCATACGCTCAAGAAACCTAAGTGGTGCGATCGCGGAGAACGCTCGTGAAACAGGATAAGAAACTGCCAGGAACCACCGTACTGTGTCCTGGACCCAATGAAATGTGTACCCTGCTCCGATTCTCTCAAGCAACACTTTGTTGTTCAACGTTACTTCGTCGGACATTCGAGCACTCGAGTTTCCTCGGAAATGTTACGTTCTACTTGATTTATCCTTCTCCATCGTCAAGGATTATCTAGCTATGGAATCGAAAGGACGTACGAAGAAACCGTGCTTCGTCCTTCTCATTGCTCCACCTCTCTTTTCTCTTTTCAATTTCTAGCTCACCTTCCACAAGTTTCTTCTTCTTCTTCTTCTTCTTCTTCTTCTTCTTCTTCTTCTTCTTCTTCTTCTTCTTCTTCTTCTTCTTCTTTCAATCTTCGTACTACAGATTACACGTCGCTAGAAAACGTCTCTCGTAACGAGCTCGATCGATACAGTCTTCCGAGAAATGGATCTCTAGATCGTATAGCTACGTGCCTTGTATAACGAAGATACTGAATAGAAAGTACTACACGAATTGTAGGAAGAAACTAAGTGATTAATTACACTACGATATAATGAGTAACTTATGTATATGTATTTTACTTTTAACTTGTGTATATACGGGATACGATCTATCCCGAGTCTTTTGCAAAAGATTAATGAAAAGAAGATTGCACATCGAAATTACGTACTTTCCAATTAGCTCGGATAATCTGCGTTCGATCGGACAATGAAAGTTTTTCTCGCGGATAAACGCTTATCTGGAAGAAACAGCTTCGTTGTATCTACAAAAGTGTTTCTTTCGCCTAATTATCGATAAGAATAGTAGACTAGTTGTCTCAATTAAGTTTCTAATTTCTCTCTCTTTCTCTCTCTCTCTCTATCTCTCTCTCTCCCTTCCTCTCTATCTTTCATTTCAAACTTGAAAATCACATAAATCCTAAGTACGATGTTGCGCCTGAAGCGAAGACTGCAAATTCCTCGTTCGCGCGTCGTACCTTCTTTTATCATTTGCAGGCACAGAAGGAGCGTAACATTCGCGTACGCAGAATTCCGCGCGCGTACTTATCTCATTAGAAGCACGTTGGAATTCCGGTACATCATATAACGTCGCGAATCTCAGCTTAACGTCTACTCCTTTCTCTTTCTCTTATCCTTCTCTCCCTCTTACTCAGAATTTCACTCGCGAAACTTAGGAAGAGGATCCAAGAATTCTAAAGCGCACGAAGCTGGATAGTCACAAAGCGTATACGGAAGGGCCCTGCATTCTGCGCTAAATGTAACGACGAAGTTGAAACGACGATCGAGAGTCATTAAAGTACACTTACTCCGTGTTAACGTGCGCACCTCTGTGGGAGTTACGCGCTTACGAGTTACGTCTTCCACCTTTCGCGTTCAATTTTCCGTTTCGTTTCCCTATTAACGCCTGGCAAACTTTCCTAAAACGTCACCGTACAAGATTTAATTTGATTTCGTTGCCAATCTCTTTTCTCGCCGGTGATCTTTTGATTCAGAAGTTTCACTTGTGCTCGTAACTATGGCCGATATAATGTTTTTTCTTCGTTTAGTTCGCTTTCTTCTTCTTCTTCTTCTTCTTCTTCTTCTTCTTCTTCTTCCTCCTCTTCTCCTACTACCTTTTCTTCCTTCTTTCTTCCTTCGATTCGTTCGTAGAACATTAACGAGATTTTTACGTCTAACCATTTCGATGGATACGTCTTAAGGAAAGTACCGTTTGCGAGGATCATTTTTACGAGTTTGAAAATAAAAATAAAAAGGATAGATATAGAGTGTAGGAAGAAAAAAAGGAAAAAAAAAAAAAAAGTCGCAAGAAGCATCGTCCGATGTGTTTACTCGAACTATTCTCATAGAAAGAGTACGAACAAAGGTATAACGCGAAGCGATTGCATTTAGTACCTGTTTATCGCGTTCACAGAGTCGAGAGAGTCTCCTAAGCCTTCTCGTGCAAGATCTACCGCCACGATCTACTCGTAATCTCGCTACAAATGTTCTCCGTACTTCGTGTCCCGAAGAAATTCTATCGCAATGCGCATAATGTCGCTAGAGAGAAAGAGAAAGAGAGATAGAGAGTAAAGAGATAAAGTATCTCGAATCGACTACAGTCTACTACCACCAAGTTAACGCATAATGAAGCGATCGATCGACGTGGTTATTCGTTTCCTGAACTCCACCCTTCCATTCTCCTACCATTTCAGAATTAAAATCGACTCGTTTCCAACGTAGGTAATAGTAGTAGCGATAGCAGTAGTGATAGTAGTAATAGTAGTAAATTTAGTCGGGGACATATTCATATTTTTTTCCGTTTTTCTTTCATCCTTTTTTTCCCTCTTTATATCCGCTAATCGCCTTAGAAAGTTACTAGCAGGTTGTTCGCGAAAGAATGAAACGAGAAACTTTAAGTAACCAAACGCTCTCCCGATCCATTTTTGTATTTCGCTTTACGACTATTGAACATTTTATTTGTTTATGAAATACCATCTTATTCGTCGAGAGAATGCCATCTTTTCCCTTTTTTTTTTTTCTTTCTAAATGTTAGAAGCAGCGGCCATGGGGTCCGACGTACACACGATCGGATAAATAGGCCGTAATGGCACAGATAATGCGTATGAAGTGGCACTCCGTTCCGTACATTCCGTACGTGCTCTTTCTCTCTCTCTCTCTCTCTCTCTCTTTTTCTCGAAGAGAAGAGATAGGTGAGCCACGTATACACCCACGCGACGCTCGAGGCATACCGGGTGTGACCGTAAAACGAGTCTCTGCCGATTCCCGTCGAGGCAAAGTGGCGTCAAGTGGAAATCGATAAACATTTGCTGCTGTGTTACTGTGTATATTTGCCTACGCTTTTTACCTCTCTCTCTCTCTCTCTCTCTCTCTCTCTCTCTCTCTCTCTCTCTCTCTCTCTCTCTCTCTCTCTCGTAGTAATACGCTCGTCTCATTGTGTGTATTTCCTTCCATACCTTCCCTCCTCCACTCCTCTCTTCTTATTTTTCACGCAAGTTTATCGTCCATTAATTTCAGGATAAGCGTGCTCGCGAATTCCAGATCTCCTTTGCTTTTTAAAATCGCATCGATATACGAGTTTATTACCAGTCTCTCGAGCGTTTTAATGGTCACCAAGAGGGAACGAGGAAAAGAGGAACATGGCCGAGAACAAGAAAGAAAAGAGAAGAGAGAGAGAGAGAGAGAGAGAGAGAGAGAGAGACAGAAAAAGAGAAAGAATGGGAAAAAGAAGTGGCAGCCGGTCGACGGTTACGCGATATTTGGAAGAAGGCTAATAGGATCGCGCTAATTAAATTCCACGTCGCGTAATTAACTGACCGACTGTTTAAAACTGTCGGAACGACGTTACATATAATCAATTAGCTTGGAACTTGCGAACGAACCGTGTGTTTGGAGCTATCGTGCGAATCGTATTACGAGGGATGAAAGGAGGAAGAGAGAGAGAAAGAAAAAGAGAGAGGATTTAAATATTCATTCTTCATTATTTTATATTGGACCTATTACATTTATATATATATATATATATATATATATATGTATGTATGTGTAATATAATATCAGAGAATATTCACGTATATCGAATATCTTTCCTAATATAAATACAAGCAAACGACGAGGATATCTCGATGAGAAAGACACCTCACTTGGTCGAAAGGGAAAAGGGTAGGAGAGTCTCGACGGGAGAGCAAAGAGTCGCGAGCTCTACTCTCGGGCAGGTGTGTTTTGCGCGAGCGAGAGAGTGCCGTGGCAAGTTCGAAGAGACAAGGAACGGCAACACGTAGGTAACCTTCGACCCTGCCACGGACTCCCTGCTATTTTCCCCTCTTCGTTCCTCTTCTTGTATCCGCGCGTGGTACATGGCTGCTCCATCCCTCTCTTTTCATCTTTCTCTTTCTATCTTCGTCCTTCGTAGCAACCATCCTTCTCCATGCCATTCGTCTTCGTAGCGAGTCACCACCATACTTCTCTCTCTCTCTCTCTCTTTTCTCTCTTCTCTTTCCTTACCTGCATGCCATCGCGTAGCTCTTCCTTCGCGCAGCATCCTCGATTGCCTTGCTTAAAGAAAGAGAGAGAGAGAGAGAGAGAGAAAAAGAGAGAAAGAGGAGGTCCGTGATCATCGTAAAAGGCTTGGCGATGACGCAGAAATTACGAGCCGAGCATAACGACTTCGTCGTCCTACTCTTCTTCATCTTTTCTTTTGTTTTTCATCTTTATCCTCATCATTATCATCTTCATCTTTGACCCCGACTCTATTTTCTCGAACTCGATGAAAGCTTTCTCTCGACGCAACGAAACGCGTCTCGATCTACTAGATACTATCTTCTTTCATTATTATCGATACGATGCTTTCTTTCTTTCTTTTTCTTTTTCTTTCTTCTTTTTCTTTTTTTCTTTTCTTTTCTTTTTCTATGACAAAACATCAGGAAGATCACATCGCAATGATCATTTCTAGTGTTTCTCATTTAATGGAACTCGATATTTCACTCTGCTCAATTCGGTTGTATGTATAGATATAACACTTTTACCTTATTCTTCTTTCGCTTCTTTTATTCCATGGATACTTTAGACACTACGTAACATCACGATATTGACTTTACAACGAGAAATAAAGCTAAGAAATAGATTTCTTTATTGCCATCCTTTCGTAATTCCCAGTCACCCACCCACCATGGAAGAATATCGTGCCAATATATATCCACGCATTTTTCTTCTACGTTCAACTTTCACTCGTTACGTATTGAAAGAGTTATTTTTTTTCTTTCTTTCTTTCTTTCTTTCTTTCTTTCTTTCTTTCTTTCTTTCTTTTTCTATTCTCTTTCCAAAGCCTTCAGTTCACAATGCAAACTATTGGAAGTACGAATATTCCGCATACGTTAGGCGTTTTCTCGAAAAATAATGCATATTTTTCAATTCTCTTTGAAGCTTTCCACGAGTCAAAGTTACGAGCACGTAACGTAAGTATAGGCGCGTACCAATACATACGTAGTTACGAGGAGACACGTGGAAATACAAACGAGAGGGTCAAGACTCTTCTCGTCGAGTTCTCTTCCAGTAGAAGTCTACGTTCAGGCAACCGAACGTAAAGTACTGTTAATGCAACCTCACGATCGCTAGATCGCGATGAGCTGCAGGAAGAGTGGATTCAACGGGAGGATCCTGCTTCTTCTTCCTTCTCTTCTTCTTCTTCTTCTTCTTCTTCTTCTCAGTGTGGCTGCATCGTCACGAATTCTCTCTCTCTCTCTTTCTCTCTCTTTCTCTTCGTCTCTCTTACTTGTCAGGCGAAGCACTTTTCGAGCCGAGTAGCGAGTTCCGCCGATTGTTCGACGATCGACCGTCTACCTTTCCTACTTCTCGTCCTCTTCTTCTTAGCTGGACACTCGAATGGACTGATCGATGTTTCTAGAAACATAGTTTGAACGAACACCAAGAAAGGATTTCCAAAGGCACGCATGTTTCCTTCTTTTTTTTCCAACTTCTGCATCTTACTTTGTCTCTGTCCCTTTTTCTCCTTTTTCTCTCTTTCTCTCTTTGTCATTTGTTAGTTGTTTTTTCTCCTCTCCGAGGTAACCGGATTATAAGGGAGGTCTTTGAGAATGGGAAGAAGTAGTTCGCACCGGGAAATAAATCCGTAATCTCGAGCGAGCGTGCAACGACTCGTGCCGTATTAAAGTCCACGATCCTTTGCAGCTTCCTGCGCAGGAAATCTCGTGATACTCGGTGTCTCTTCTGGTATCTCCTATAGAAAGGTTACTAACGTCGTCCACGTCGCCGTGAAACAACACGGCGACTCTCTACGATCTTTTCTACGACTTGTTGTATGTTGTATTTTGTTATTGTACACCAACGAGAAGATAAATGTGCTCGAAAGATTTATATAACGAGCGGAACGAAATTACAGCGAATAGGTTTTCGCTTTGGTGACGTTCTTACTTCTACTACTACTGCGGAGTCGCTTTTCAATTAATGAGAAAATCTCGAAATGCGCGAATCGCCTAAAACGTACCAGTGGTATATCTACGCGAATGTAGACCGATAAGAGGGATAGAAAGAGAAGGAGGAGAAGGAGGAGAAGAAGGAGGAAAAGGAGGAGTAGGATGGTCGAACCTTAACTTCGCTCTGCGGCTTCGGTAGGAGCATCCAATCTCACGAAGAAGGAAGAGAGAGAGAGAGAGAGAGAGAGAGAGAGAGAGAAACGAAGAGGAATCGAGAACGATCCTTTGGTCTTTGGCTCGAGTTGCCTAGTCCCTCTCGCTACGAATTACCGCTAATCTCTTGCACCCTACGTTTCCCATCTCCATCTTTCTCTCGACCTTTCCTATTCCTCCCTCTTTCTCTCTCCCTTCCTCTTTCGAGCTCTCGAATCTTCCTCGCTCGTACCTGTCTCAGTATATCCTCGAGCACACCCTTCCTCCTACACCTCTCGTCTCCGGTCCTCTACGCTCGTTCTCTCACCCTCGACGTGCTTTCGAGTGGCGTCTAAGCGCACTACTACGGTCGGACTCTAAGAGGTTCTATCTCTCTTTCTCTCTCTCTTTCTCTCTCTCTCTCTCTCTCTCTCTCTCTCTTTCTTTCTCTTTCTTTCTCCTTTGCTTTTCCTTGTCTCTTATTATCTCTCTCTCTCTCTCTCTCTCTCTCTCTCTCTCTCTCTCTCTCTCTCTCTCTCTCCCTCTGTCTTTCTGTCTCATTCTCTCTTTTTCTTTTTCTCTTTTCTTTCTTTTGCTCGGGCTTCCGAGCCAGAGGCTGGATGACGTTTAGCCTTGAGCACTCACCACTTTAAAATTCTTCCTAATCTCAGTAACCGACCTCGTGTTCCACGTAAGCCTTCTCTTTACTCCCTTTACCTCGATTTTCTCTTTTCTTTTTCTCTCCTTCTCTCTGTTTCTCTCTGTTTCTCTCTCTCTCTCTCTCTCTCTCTGTCTCTCTTTTTTTCTCTTTCTCTATCCTCTTCTCTTCTCCCACATCTCTTTTAAGAGCAAAGAAGACGACCTTCTCTATCTAACCGTGTGCGGCGTTAATGACGACGATAAAAAGATTAACGGGGAATTGCTCGCAGTGGATTTCGGCCTACGATGAACATTCCATGAAGAGAGTAAGAGAGGGAGAACGAGAAAGATATATATATATATATATATATATATATATATATATATATAAAGAAAGACAGAGGGTGAAATTAGTAGAAAGCACTAGAAAAGGGGAGAGAGAGAGAGAGAGAGAGAGAGAGAGAGAGAGAGAGAGAGAGAAAGAGAAACGATGTCTGCATTCGACCGAACGAAGAGAGTCTGTGGATTTGGTGTGTTATGTGAAAGCTCGACTGCACTTAGCTCGCCTCGTCTGCGTTCGAAAGCACGCTTATCTCTGACGAGAGAAACGTCGGCGATTACTTACAACAGAGTCCAAAGAATTCTTTCGTACCACTCGAAAACGTAGTCCTCTTGACTATTTTATATTGTATCTTTCAAGTGAAGTGTCTTTAATAGATTGGACAATTATATTTTATATAAAAAAAACATTTCTCCGTAGACTTTTAAAACTTTGTTTATATTTCTTTTAACGTTAACGATTCGTACGATTTACTGAAATAACATCAGTATATAAAATATCATAGTATATAATATAGTATATAAAAGAATAAATTAAATAAAAATAAATAATAAAAATGAAAATAATAGTAATAATAATAATTTGTCAACTGCAACGTTAGGTAATTTATATTTTTCAAGCGTAAACGACGATTAGATGATACCGGCTCTTTTCATTATTATATGCAGGCTCAGGTTCGGCTATTTATCGCTGGATGGAGCGATAAAGCGTGCATCTCTCGCGTCGGAAAATAATCGATCGTGCGTTAATTGCAACGACGGGGTGCACCGATGGCGATGGTGTTGGCTATATCAGCACTAGTATATAGTATTGGTGGTAGTAGCGATGGTGTGTAGTCAATGTAGGCGGTCCACGTCGAAGCGAATAACGCGACGAGCAGCGGGGCACGAATTATATGTAAATAACAAATGACCCGGCATTTCGGCGGCCGAATGATAAACTGGTCCAACCTGAACCAACGAACGAACGAACGAACGAACGAACGAACGAACGAGCGGATGAACGAACGAACGAACGAATGAACGAATGAACGAATGAACGAATGAACGAATGAACGAATGAACGAATGAATGAACGAACGACGCAGAGTCGAATACAAGCGAGTGAGCTAGCTAGCTAGCTGGCTAGCTAGCGATCTGCCGTTGGCTGGCAAACTCGACGAGCGTTTTCCAATTAATGGATTTCCGGCTTTATCCATGCTACCGAGAATAGTACCGGTTCGGTACTATTCTCGTTCCTGTTTCTGTTCTCCTCATCGTCGTCGTCGTTGTTGTTGTTGCTGTTGTTGTTGTTGTTGTTGTTGTTGTTGTTGCTGTTGCTATCGCATAGAGCTGGTGTTAGTGTCTGGTCAGGCATCGAGGCGCGAATTTGTTCACAGGTAAGTGGTGCATCAACGCGCGCGCGCAGGTGCAGCAACACCGAACGGAGAATTTTATTTTTAATCGAGCTAGCAACGGGGGATTCGATTAACGGAAATAATGGGCAGCTCGATTCGAAGCCACGTTTTCTACTCACACCATCCTTTTCTCTCTCTCTCTCTCTTTCTCTCTTTATTCTAAACTCGAAACGATCGTCGTTCGAGAAACGTCATATTCACGTTCCGTTTGTCTCGTCGTTCGTTGTTTCACAATTAATAGTCTTTTCCTTCTTTAATCGTTTGCAATTCGTTCGGCGAGTTGCTTGTCGACCGTTTCTTCTCTCCTATCCGGCGCAGAAGGTTTAATTAAGTCGGTAAACGATGGACTCCCGTACCATGAAGATTACTATGACCGTGCGGAAATTATACAAGATCATGATCGTAGGCACATCCTACTCCGTTATACGCTCTTCAAATTCTCTATTTCGCCTTCGGGAGATTACGGGTCTCGAGTTAGAGAGTTTCTCCAAAAGCCTATACTTTGTTTCTCACCGACGATAACTTCGAAAGATTCCGTGTTTTCTGTTTTGAACGACGGTCGCAAAACGGGATCCGCTTTGAACGGAAATCTCATTACGTCAATACGAGTTGGAAGCCTGGTAAACAGAACGATGGATTAATAGAAAGCGTATACGATTAGCGACCAGCTGGGAAATCTCTTTGCCGATAACATTCCAACAGTTCTAAAGAGAGAAAGAGAGAGAAAGAGAGAGAGAGAGAGAGAGACAGACAGAAAGAGGGGGAGACGCATACATATAGATTGAAATAGATAGATAGATAGATAGATAGATAGATAGATAAATAGAAACGATGTAGTAAGCGAATTGGTATGGACGTAAACAGCTTCTACGTTGACGCGGTTAATTAGTAAATTATATTGCGAATCGCAGATTAAACGACGCACCCGTTCGATTCGAATTCTGTCTCTTTCTGTCTCTCTCTCTCTCTCTGTCTGTCTGTCTGTCTGTCTGTCTGTCTGTCTTTCTCTCTCTCTCTGTACATATGAGAGACGTCGGCGCGTGAGGCGACTCGCCCCGTTTAAATCTAATTACGTTGGCGACAGAGCACATGGATTATGCTCGCGTGCATCGAAGTGTTGGCGCTTACGGGAATCATCTTTCCACGATCGTTCTACCATCGTTCTACCATCGTCCTTCTCCTTGCTCGGATTTCGAACGATCGATGACAGTCCAAGTCAGGGAAACCTTAAGGGTGCCACCATCCCTTCTTTGGCTTTTCAGCTTGTAAAAACCACACACCGATAACGCTTATCGGTGCTTCCACCTTTTCTCTTTTATCGTTTCTTTTCTTTCCTCTTTTTTTTTTTATATTTTTTTAATCAGCCATCAGTTTCTGTTCCAATTTTTACTCCTTTTCTTCGTCTTTCTTTTTTATATATACTTTTATCAAGACCATTGGCAAATACTTTTAAATTCATCACGTTATCTTTTGTAGAGATAAAAATAGAAAGAGAAGGGAAATGAAAAGAAGCAACGGTACGAGAAGTAATTTCCTTTCGTGGTCGTTATTGACGATAACCGTGGTTACATCGGTTAGCACATTTCAAGGATTTATGCGATTCCGTAAAAATTCACAAATCAATTCAATGGACTAAGGTAAAAAAGTAGAATTCTGCCATGTCATTTACGAACGAATCCTTTATCAATCGTTGGTCAATATGCCATATGTACGTATATCTTTCGTACGATGTTTCGATCATAATTTGTTCCAGCTATTAACAAATCGGTATTTTTATATTTCTTTTGCTGAATGCAATGAAATCAATCCGACTAAATATTCTCGACATTTGTCCATTCCATTTAAAGCGAAATTAAATGAATCGCCAATACTTTAGTCTGATATTCGATTGTAACACGACGAACTGATTTTCGAGAACGAATTAATAACGTCCGTTTCAAGAATATCACCGGTAACTAACCGGAAATCGTCGATGGGGAATAATCGTTGTTTGAGAAAATAAAATCAAAATCGATATCGAACGTGATATTCTTGTTTTTAAATAAGTTAGATTTCGTATCAAATATTTTACATTTGAAAATTCAATCGAGAGAACATTAAACGTGGATATGTACACATTATAAATAATATATGTTAGTAATAAATAATTACAAATAATTGTGTTACTTTAAATTTAGAAAATATCGCGAGATTTTTAAAATATATTTTGGAGACCGTACACGGCTCGCTTGATAAAGGAGGGTGAAATTATAAAAAATTTCTTCTGTGATGTTAAAATTCTTGGCTAACACTGTTTTCTTTATAATCGAGTTCCATAGGCATTATATTCGAATTAACTTCCATGGTGTACAACACTTCTTTCCATAGAACATTACGGTGGATTCTTTAGTGGTGGTAGCAGGACTTTCAAACTGCTTTGCCTCTTGACTCGGAAAAAGGCAACGTACAGCATTCCATGATTGCTCTTCTTTCAAAGTTATTCTTCTTATTAAAGTTGAAACCTTGATGCTTTTCGTAGGTCGCTCATCAAATATCTTTCTTGTGGTTGAATAAGTTTTAATCAAAATTATGTATCTATCTTTAAGACCGCCATATAAAGTTTCACGAATATCATATGCAATTCGATTATCTCGATGATAATATCATTTATATTTTATTACGTTATTTTACTTTTTAAATGAATTTTCTCGATGTTGAAACTTAGCTAAATCACTTTCTCGCAATCGAAACCGATAGAATCGCTTTAATGCATCGAGATACTTGAGAACATTATCGAGATAAAATTAACAAATATAAAGATATAGAAAACATATAAATATACTAGAATATCGTTCGTTTAATAGTATAGGATAAAATACAATAATCTGTTTCAAGTATGCGCATTAAAATCGGATGATGATCATAGGGGTAACTGAGAGGGGGTGAGAAGGGAGAAAAAGCACGGCGAGTTTGCAGTGGCATGATGCGTTCGTTGTGCGGTATCACGTCGGGGCTTCGTGGCTTAGAATTACAAACAAACGCGATTACGGCGCTCCCTCGAACGAGATACCTTGTTGCGAATCGATCCATTTATCGATCGATCGATCGATCGATTGAACTGTCTCTAAAACCATGCCATTGGCGATATATGCGTTACAGCTATGTATTTGTTTCGAGAATTTGCAGGAAGCCTATTCTTTTTTCCTTTTCTTTCTTTCTTTCTTTTTTTTTTTTCTTTTCTTTTTCCCACACAAAACTACTTCCGATATTTTATTCTCTTCTAGATTTATTTAAATTTTCTTCTTTCAGATTTATTTCAAACTGTCGATAGGAAACTTTCTGTTTCCTCCAATTTTTCTCCAATATGACTAATAGTAATAATTTTTCATTATACGTCCGTTTAAATAAATGAAACGTGTCTAATTGATTTTGCATAACACATATACGGAATTCATTATTCAGGAAATGTATAATTAGTTTTACCTTTCCGATAAATGTTATTTTTGAATAATTGACAAGACGCATTATATTAAATGAAAATATTAAAACTATATGACTTATGGCGAATTTGTCAATCGAATGCTGATAAAGAATTTAGTTATAATTAACTCTATACAAAGTAAATTTAGAAGAATCTATATTTTAATCTCTCAATTGAACTTTCTTAACTGGCGATACATTTAAACCCGATCGTGTTTCAACTGACGGAGAAAGCCGGGTATATTAACGATGTCCTAAAATAGCAAATGTGAATAACGACGATTAAGAGTAATAGAGAGAGAGAGAGAGAGAGAGAGAGAGAGAGAGAGAGAGAGAGCGAGGGAGAGAAAGATAGGGTCTCTCTTGTAAAGCAAGGTCGATACTCGAGGCGAGGCCGCAATCAAGACTACCTAATTATCGTTAATAGCGGAACGCTATCCGCGCCTTACGATGGACGGCTCGAATTAATCGGCGAATTACTGAAGCCGATAGCTTCATGGACTACTACGTAGGATAACACTCAAGTGTCGCAATTATAGTGGATTTACAAGAGAGCCATAGGATAACTATAATACCTAAGCAAAGTTGAAACGCGTCCGATCGGCCGTTTCATCAATTTAATTAAATCTTATCGATGGCTCTCGCAATTTTATCGATCACGTGGAACGAATAACTGCTATAGAAAGAGAGAAACAGATAGATAGAGAGAGAGAGAGAGAGAGACAGAGAGAGAGAGAGAGAGAGAGATACGGTCCATCGAGCAGCATCCGGAAATATCTCGAACTCTCTGATTCTCCTATAAGAACATTACGATCTCGCTTAACTCACCTACGTTGCTATAATTCGTATTATCTTGCTTTTATGAAATTACTGTCTTTAAATCTCTCTTTTTCTTTCTATCTCCATCTCCTTTAGTCCCGATCAAAGATTTTTCTTCGTACATTGCAAGGCACACTGGCTATCCATTCGAACGATCGTTTGGCTCGTCCTTATCTGGCAAAGTTACTTCTATCTTGAAGTAAACTCTCTCGGAAAGAAGATGAGGGTGTCGTTAAAGGCAACGCAAGAATCAGGTAGACGTTGAGAAATAATGGCACGAGCCACATAAGCTTAGACAGAAACGGCCGTGCAATAGGTCCTATTAGCCGTTTTATTGGACACCCGCCGCGTATTCTTGCTACGATTTTAAGACGAACTTAGATACGCGTGTGTATGTATGTATGTATGTATGTACGTATGTAAGCCGAGAGAAAAGGAGAAGAACTAAAGGGGTAAGAGAGACAAGAAGCATAGCACGGATTTTGCATGAATATTGCGCGGGTGTCTCGAGTCGGCACTGTTTTGACGGTCCATATATTTTTCGAGGCCTTTCGGGAGCTTGGCCAAGCTGTTTAGAGTGTAACTTCTAAGTATAGCCGACGATCTATTCGCTTGCTTACTTTCTCTCTCTCTCTCTCTCTCTCTCTCTCTCTCTCTCTCTCTCTCTCTCTCACTTTCTCTTAAGATAGTTCCTATATATTCTCGAGTTGCACTCGGAACGACATATTCGAGCCAACGAAAATGTCGCGTCCGACGACAAGGCAACGAAAGCGTCGACTTTCTAGATCGTCTTTCTTCCCTCTTAAGTCCCTTTCTACCTCTTGCTTTTCGTAACGGCACCGATTAGTTCGTTGTGTTAGACGACCGGATCTGGAATGTGTAATTTCACGACGTTTATACCTCTGTAATGGTTCACTAAGCTTTCTTAGGATATTCGAAGTCGTTTAAATTCTATCGGATGCGTAAAGCGTCGATCCGATGCCGTAAATATATACGTAATTTTCTTTATCTATCTATCTATCTATCTATCTATCTATCTTATTCTATCTTATACTCTAGAAATTTATCGTTTTATCTCCCCTCCAATACGGCACGTCGCCTACCAAAGTAATTTCGAGTCTATCCGTCTGAATGATCCGACCTTTTCGAGCTTTTCTACCTTTAAATCGCTTTTAATTCAACCTGTTGAGTCATCCGCAAGGGAACTCTCGAGAATCCTATCTCTCGAAAAACGTTAAGGATGTGTAATTCGTAAATTGATTCGACGACAAAAGGGAGAGGATGTCATGTTGGTGATATCGAGTTTGAGATACGAAGATCAAGAAGAAGAAGGTCTTGCGTGTGACCTCGAGATTTTAACAAAGATCGTTTCGTCAAACATTCAAGAAAGGAATGATTCGCGAAAGTTTCTTCAAGTTTGCTCTTTATAATAAAACTCGATGGTACCTTTGGTCAGTAAATTTCTACTTTTAATAATGGCTTTTATATCATCGCTGTATAATAAATTTCTTTTCGACGAATAAAATAAACGTTTTCTATTATCGTTAGAAAATTAATGACGAGGGTTGTGAAATATTTAGAAAAAAATGTGGAAGAAAAATACGTTCGTGTTTTTTCGATGTAGTAAAACACGAACATGCAGGAATGAAAAATAGAAAGGAGTGGAAATAAGAGTAATGTGAAAAATAGATTCAAATTTTTTACGATTTCCTCACGAAGTATACTTTTTCGATTTAAATTGAAGCCAGTGAGATTTGCGTTATGTTTACCATCTGGCAACGACAAGCCTGCGGGAGGGCTGAATTCCGGTCTCTCGCTTCCAAAGCAATATGTCCCGTTAAATGCGTTTGCGGCATGAAGGACAGCGATTCGGTTACCTATGAAATGCAGTTCGCCGAACAATTATCCCCGGCGTGGCGCTTTGTCCCACACCCGTCCGTCGTACTTCGATTCGACGTCGCTGATTCGTATCCACCCACGTGTCACTGTTCACTGTTCGCCTCGAACCAAGAGAGGTCGAAGAAAAATAGATTTACAAAGAGGGAGGTTAGAAGGATATGAATCATCCAGCATTATTGACGAAAATGATGTTTCTAATCGAATTCGATCATTGCAACAAGCGTGCTTATAAACTTATCTCTGATAGACGATATTTCTGATTTTAATTTGACAAGTTGAATTATCGTCAATAGTTCGTCTGATTTGAAAATATGATCGGAAATATTATTTTTCCTTTTACTTTCATATCTCCGTTTCTCTAATACTTCTGCATCTTTTTTATTTCGCTTAAAGTAAATCAAAAAAGGAAAAAAGAGAAAAGAAAAATTAAAAAATTTCGACGATCGTCCCAGCATGTTTCTCAATAAAGAAGAAGAAGACACTGCAGGGGTCAAGATCGAGTCATACGATAGGCTAACGAATAACGTAGCTCGAGTAAAAAATCTTTTCCCAAGAGATTATCTTCTGTTACGTAGTCGCGTTTGCTTTACGGCCGAACTACGACGATCTTAATTGAGCTTCGACGGATGTAACGAAGATCGTACAAGTTGAAGAGAGAAGACATGATGTTGGATACGGTATCCGTTATTTCTTTTCGAGAGGCTCCACCTCCCACACAAAACGATGGTGTATATAACTCGTCTATTGTTCCTGCGGGCTTAAACGAGCTATTATCATTATTCATATACGACGTGAGCGTGTCCGTACGTAAGATTCAAACGTACGAAAGGGAAAGAGAAAAGAATGAGAAAAACAAACCAAACCGGAGCTTTTTACATCGAAATACGACTGGTTTTCTTCGAGAGTTACGGACGAGATGAGACTCGAAGTTAAGATTCTCGAGAAATTCTTTTGCATCGTACCGTTACTCGTTAGCACAGTGTCTCGGAATTCTTAAGAGAGAAAAAATTTGTCAAACGGTTCTCTTTTCAGACTTTCGCACGGTCAGAAAGAAATAAGTCCATCTTTGTGACTTTAGAAATGGAGAAAAAAATATCATTTACGAACTTCGACATTATTTTCAAGTTCATAAAGTGATTTGCTCTTTACGCATTATACTTCATTTACTTACTTTATATTATATTTAATAATACAATTGCCTTTCTCCTGGAGTAATTAATTCTTTGAAAATAAAAAAAAATTGCGGACTAATCTATTTCTAAATGAATAAAAAAGTTTTCTAACTCTTCAAACGTACCTATGAAGCGTTCGTTACAAGGAACAAGAAAAAAAGAAGTTAATTGCGCTCTTAAGTGAGACGGTAGTTCATTTTTCTTCCCACTCTCCCTTTTCTCTCTCTCTCTCTCTCTCTCTCTCTCTCTCTCTCTCTCTTTTTCTTTCTTCCTTTCTTTCTTTCTTTCTTTCTCTCTTTTATGATTTACGACGACAGACGAATTTCGTCTTCCGCAATATGAAGACCCTTTATCGTCATACGTGGACTTTAATAACGCCTTTATCCATGTTTCTCGAGTGCACGACGCTTTCAAGACGGAAGATCACGGGTACGAGCGATTTGCCAGCGCGAGGACGTCCCCCTCGGTGCGGCCTAACCGCAACATAAATGAACGCGATTACACGAGTGCGGTTAACAACGCGCAGCCGTATGAAACGCGTGTCACACAACGTCTGTACGAGCGAGTGTGCGAATAAGTTTATGTACGATCCAAAGAAAAAGTACTTGAATTTACGTACATTCTTGTAACATCTATTACAAATACAATCTTATAAATACTCCGATTCAACTTCCTTCTATTGATATTTTCCAAACGAATGGAATATCCTTGTATACTTAATAAGTAATAAGCGTTAATATCATTTCAATCTTGATGACCTTCGAATTTGTCACGAAATGCTCGGTAAATAATTATTATTTACCATCGTCTCGTTAATTAAGGTCAAGAGATTTATATTTCAAATCAGATTAGGAACACGCCAGAGGAACGTTTATAATTATTTCATTTCGCCAGAAATAACACGTATGTATGTCTCTAACGGTGTACTTTTGTTGATATGAATTTCCTCTTTAATTACAAGTGTCCGTATTTCGGTAAATGACGTCGAATTAAAAAAGAAAAAAGGAAAGAGATCGATCAGATAATTCATTACGAATACACCTATTTAGTTTATCGATTTCTTTAATTTTACTAATTATCGAGTAACTCCTTCGCATAAACAGTGATGAAAATTTCATGATGGACAGCTGATTGAATCGCAGCATCCCGAACGTATATATACTACTCTTCGTGTTCAAGCAAAGCCCACATACATACGTATCTCTGTGGTCACGGATAGAGAGAATGCACCGCAGAGTTTACCAGACATAAAGGGAAAGAGAAATAGAGATAGAAAGAGAGAGAGAGATACATATATATGTATATAAAGAGGGATAGCGAAGGATGGAGATAACGAAATTGACATAAGCGCAGCATGCGTTTACAGGCCATTTGCCGAATGACCGATACCGTCGCGTCGTTACGCTTCGTTTGGCACGACATACCAAATCCGAAGTCGAATGCATTTTCCGAAATAGTATTACACTCGCATAATCGAACATTTCCTTCCGTCGTTTCATAGATATCGTGGATAAATTGAAAGACAGACTTTATCGAGACAGTCGATTACGTTTAAATCTCACGTGAAAGAGTAAAAGAGAAAGAGAAAAAAAATAGAGAGAGAGAGAGAGAGAGAGAGAGAGAGAGACCAGAGAGATTAATCGAGACGACATACCACCATTCTTGATGGAGTTGCGTTTCTTTCGCTGTACTCGACGTGCTTCGATTAATCACCGTACACGTTACAACATATAATCATAATAATCAACGAACACCAACGTGTACGTCAAAGTTTTTAAAGAACTGTCGCTTTCCGACATGAGCGAACGTTTAAATCTCTTTTAGAAATCGTTGTCCTAATATTAGAGAGAGAGAGGGAGAGGGAGAGAGAGAGAGAGAGAGAGAGAGAGAGAGAGAGACAGAGAGTGATTTTATTTTAATTTTCACGATTACACTCGTTGTATAAGTGTGTTATCATTCTATAATAGTTATTAGTATAACTGTAAAGACTACGTACACCTTTCTCAAATGTTATTCATAATTAATCACCCTGCAGGTTTCATCGGACGGATGTTGGTAATAAATAAACAATAAAAAAAAAAAAAATCTCGATCGATCGAACTCGACCCATACACTCCGTCGTTTAACCGGATTATTCGCGCTTCGGGGATGAAAGGGGAAGGAGGGTTCCAATGAAATTGCGATGAAGTTGGAAACGTGTATACGAGAATGAGAGAAAGGGAGAAAAAGGGGACGAGAAGGGTGCAAGCTGATGCCAAACTAGAGAGAAAAGAAACGAGAGTTGGGTCAGAGGTTGGATGGAAGAGAGAGAGAAAGAGAGAGAGAAATGGAGGGAGGAAATCGTCTCTCTCTCTCTCTCTCTCTCTCTCTCTCTCTCTCTCTCTCTCTCTCTCTCTTACGCATATGCATACACATTCCAACTCTTTCTCTGTTCATCTGACGCCACTCAACCCACTGACAAATATCGTCCGGCGACTTTCATTTTCAGCGCACTAATTATTCACCTAACCCTGCCGCTCGTTCGTTTGTTTCTGCCGCTTTTGCAAATAAAAGCGCAGAACGAAACGTGGCAGGACGCGCGCAGCCTCCCGCCACGGACGATGCTCCATCCCATGCTCGACGGAATCGCTAGCGCGAGAGAAAAAGATGGATAGAGAGAGATAGAGAGAGAGAGAGGAAGAGAGAGAGAGAGAGAGAGAGAGAGAAAGAGAGAGAGCGAACGAGTGAATGGGCCGACTAAAAAAAGAGGAGAAAGACCATGGGACGAAAGGGTATGGGCTTGCATTAATGACCTCCACGGTTCGATGATATTCCGCCAGCAGCTACGATCGAAATGACTATCCCCCTACCTCCTCTATGTTGTAGCATCGAAACGTGAATGAAAAAGTGCTAAACGTTCGCTTTTTATCCGGATAAAAATTTACGTCAAATTAGCGTAGAACATCGGGCTATCTATCGGATGGCTTTTTGTCGATATTACGGAATATCGCTTTTCGTTTTATATTCAACAATATCGTTGAAACGATTATTTCGAGATGGACAAAAAATAGACTCTGGTAAAAACAGAGATAAGAAACTATGAAGGGAATATAAAATGGGAAAACATGCAGTGGCCTAGACGATTAGTCAAACGTCAAATCGTTGTAGTCTATTATTTTCGGTGGACATAGATTTCGAATCTGGAAGAAGGGTAGGAGGTGAAAAAGGGCGAACTGCCTCTCGCAGTTCGCTCGTTAAAACCATTGCCAATTTCTCGTCGATCCTCCTAGCGGGCTTTAATTTGATTTCGAGGGTAAACCATCGCAATTAAAAGTTAGCCCCCGCGAAAAGTCGGAAGAGATAGTAACGTCTGATTAAACGGACGGTCCGCATCCGGTCGCGAGCTATGCACCTATGTAACACCCTACGAAATGGTTCGCGAAGGTTCATGGAGTGGGGAAAAAGGGAGATGGTAAAGTACCACCGCCCTACGGAATTAATGGTCGGCTAGGTTGGTGATGAGCGTAACGCTTACACGCTTAAAAGCGATAATTTTCAGACAATGCCGTAACGTCCACTCGTTATTATTAATTGGCCACGTTGGAGCTTGAAAACGGCACTGCCACACTTTGCCAAATTTTTTTTATTATTCATTTATTTATTATTATCCTTATCTTTTTTTTATATCACTCATGTCTCTGAATATGTTGATCCTCGATCCCTCATAAGTATCACCATTTATGCAAAGGGTAAAGAAATTTGTTTAATTTTAGTTGCGACATTCTACGATCACTGTAATAGTATCTGTATCCCATTATCTTTAACTCGTTTCAAAAGATTTAAATCTCCGTGCGATCCCTTCGCCATAGAAAGAGGAAAGAGAAAAGAAATGAAATAAAAAAAGGAAAAAAAAAAAAAAAAGAAAGAAAAGAAAAAGAAACTTTAGAAAAAGATTTTTTACAAAGAAAAACAAAAAATGTTCTTTAGAAAAAAGCTCTTTCCGCTTTTACTCGTTACTCCACTGAAATTATCTTCTCCGTCCGCTCCTTCCGCGACGAATACGTTAATAGGAAAATGTCGAGAGCAGAGTAAAAATAAAAAATAAAAATGTGAAAGGAAAATCCAAAGGATTAGGGAGTTACAGCGGTAAGCCGTCGACGTTTTCTCGGTCGAGTCCCGACAATAAATTAGCCTTGGTGGCAGCCGCCGTCGTCGAGTATTCGCGTCGAGCTTTCGAACGCAATTTCGGTTTGTCGTTACCCTTGTCCCCACCCAGTCCTGTCCTCTCTTACCCCGTTCGTAGCCGCCCTCTTGTCGCGTCGCTGTCCGTGAGCGCACAATGCGCGTCGGGACGCGATAATTGCCAGGCGCGTTGCCAATTCGACGTCGCGCTTGTTAATTGATTCGACAGAAAACGCGAGTTCTCGCGACTTCGCTAGAGACCTCTACTACTCACCAACACCAAAACAGCATCACTGACGAGGCACCACCGTTACCATCACCAACGACTATGAGCTTGACGAGGACGACGACGATTTTCCACAAGCCAACGCCGTTCTCGTTGTTAACGCTGTTAACGCGTTACGCCACCGTATCGCTTTTGCCACGGCAAAGCCACCGCCGTCAACCGCGAAACTTCGTTCCGTTCATTAACGAGTTCTTTAAATAATGACCCGACTCTCTCTCTCTCTCTCTCTCTCTCTCTCTCTCTCTCTCTCTCTCTCTCTCTCTCTCTCTTTCAGTCTTTCTTTCTCATTTTCGACGTATACTCATTCTTTTTTTTCTTTTCTCTCTCTCTCTCTCTCTCTCTCTCTCTACCCTGAAACGAAAATAACGAGAGAAAATTACGAGCTTATTTTCGGCGCGAGTAATGTAATCTCATTTGTTAACAAGATTCTTAATTCGAATAAGAGAAAGCACTTATTAGTTCGCCTTTGTTCATCATACATCGTATCGAGGAATGATTTTCATTGAATTGCAGTCTTGTTCTTTTGATTTTCTTTTTTCTTTCGTTTTAACTTTAATAGGTTCGATATATTGATCAGTCTTCTTTAAGACTTCACTGACTACGATTCTGGATTGCCCTAACCGATTCTAAGAATTTTTGTAGGTCGTCCATATATGCGAAGAAAATTAGCTTTCCATGACAAGGCCGTCAATGCCGAAGCCAATTCCGAGAATTAATATAAGTAGCGATGGATTAAGGCCGAGGCGAGGCATCAACTCTAACAGCTTTTTTAGATATCGCATTTGCTCGTGTTATACCGTTGTTTTCTAGGAAATTATCTAGGTCACCGTGCCGATGCACGAATCGGTTCTTTCCACTATGTTAAGAACGGTAATTATCGTGAGATCGAACGAGACATTCCCGTATGTGGGACGTGCATGTACTCGTATATACATATATCCCGTACCGTCGATTTATCGCAATTATTTCTTACGTTGAAGAATAATAATACCGAGATGTACTTAATTATACCTAACGTTAACAAGATCCATTAAAATCGACTTACGTTCTGAAGACACGTAATTTCGCGAATTTTCGAAAACCCGTTCGTTGAGAATACGTCGCACATATATGAACTATGTGCATTACCTACCTACGTAGTCACGAAATAATCCTTTTTACAGGAAAAACATCTCTTTGATTCAGAAGCAATCCTTTTAGTCTGTCCCGTTCCATTCCTCCCTGGGAAGTAATTACTCGAACGAGCGGCCACAATTAAACGTATCGCTCATGGCCCGTACTACGATTACCGCGATCTCGTTCGTTCTCGCGACAATTAAGATAAAAAGCCGTAAAATTGGTATTTTTTTTTCGGGATTGCTCGGAATGAGAATAGGATGATGAAAGGAGAGAAGAGCGGTGTTCGAAGTCGTGTATAAAATACGTTCGTAAATTTCCTAGCGTCATTAAAATAAACGAGGCTCATTTAAGTGGTCCACGTTTTACAAAATCGACGTTGCTAGACGCGCAATACATATGCATGTCGCTGCCTGCGATGATTAAAATGGACGAATCCAATTTAAATGTTCTAGAGCGGAGCGAGATAAAGTTTATAAAAAATATCTATAACCTTCTAGAGCGTGAAGGGATATATAATAGTGGCCGAGGTCTCTCCTCCGTGACGTTAATTGATTCGGCAGAAAAGTTGGCAAGCGAGCCGAGAACAGAGTCGAGTATTACCCACCGGAAATGCTACGTCGATTAGTTTCCTTTGCATTTTCTCTCTGTCTCTCCGTTAACGAGTTCTTTAAATAAATGTTACCGACTTTCCTTGTTCATCTTCTCTTTATTCTTTTTCCCGATAGAAACAATAACGAAAAGTGGAGGAAGCAAAAAATATGTACACCCGAGCAAGCGAAAAATCATTTTAAATTGATATCCGGTATGGTACTGCTTTTAACGTTGTTTCGTTGACTTTACACAGAGTGACAAAGACGGACAAATATATGATGAGAGAGAGAGAGAGGGAGAGAGAGAGAGAAAGAGAGAGAGAGAAAGCAACAGGATGATATATGGGACCATTACAGAGACCACGATTGAAAAGCTGAAAGAGGGGCGGCATATCTTGCGGTGACGTTAATCGATTCGGTAAAAAGGCTTCGTTCAACGCGACAATGATTCTGCATCGGTTAGCATGCGAGAACGCATTGTTCCCGACGATACGTAATTTCTCCCGTCGAGCCAAGCCCATTTTTTGTCCTTCTTCCCTGCGATTCGAGTCACCTCGGTGTTTTGAATTAAAAATGAAAAGACAAAAAGAAAATGGAACCTTATCTTAGGTTCGTCGAATCGCAAGATGCACATGCATTTTGTAATCAGTACATAAGTCGTTACTCGTGTCATCATTATTTCACTGAGAGTCTGCGCGCAGAAGTCCTTCGAACTTTGTTCTCTTTTGAACTGATTATGCGAAGCGACCTTACGGAACGGCGAAGATATTCTTATATTTTGTGAAAAAATGAGGGAAGAAGAAAGAAAGAAATGTGCATGAAAGACAAAAGAGAAAGAGAGAGAGAGAGAGAGAGAGAGAGAGGGAGAGAAAGAGAGATATAGGGATTCAAGAGAAAAAATCTTGAAATCTTTTTCATCGGCTGTCTCCCACATCTCGCCTACCTTCATAAATTTTCCACACGGTGCTCCAACCTATTACGTTGTCTTCTCTCTAACCCTCCTCCCTTCCCTCCCACCAACCTTCTCGGTTTTAATTTCACGAAGTAGAGAGAAGAAGCTCGTGCTATTCTGCTGATTACTACTACTGACTACGTACTCATCATTTTCGTCAGGGTTGCACGACCGACTCGATTTTCAAATTGATTTTTTCCACGTGATGCGTTCTTATGTACGTAGTATACCCTCTCTATCTTTTCTTTTTTTTACAAGCATGGAACGAGCTATAGTTCTAGTGTCGGTGAGCTAGCTTACCCAAGGGACGTATCGATGAGGAAAAGAGTGTGGCGAATGGCCAAGGTCTTCTTCTTCTTCCGGGCAGCGTGCCATCGATTGTTTTCTCTCTCTTTCTTTCTCTCTCTCTCTCTCTCTCTCTCTCTCTCTCTCTCTCTCTCTCTCTCTCTCTCTCTCTGTGAAGTTCTATACCCTCTTCCTACTCTTTTCTTACTTCTCCTCTTCCACTTCTTTTTTTCCTTTCCCTTCGAGTGGGAAAGTAACGACTCGTGTATTATTTATTTAGGCTTTCGAAGATAGAGGGCGACAACAAACGGGCGGCAGTTTTGGTACCACCCTTAAAGGAGTAGGGTTTAAGGAGTCGAACACAAAGAATAAGAAAAGGATAGAGGAATGCTTAAACGAGTCGACAACGAGGGACACGCGCGTTACGCGTTGAAAGTTTTATTGCTTGGGATGCCCTCAATGCATGATTACCAACCTCTGTCGGCGGTTTTACGTGTTTCTTTGACGATAAAAAGAAGATTATTTCCTCTTAACGATTTGTGTGTCTACCTTCTTCGATTTCTTCTTTTCGGTAGTGAGAGTATAAAAACGAATGCGAATGTCTTTTGTGATTAAACGAACGAATAATCTTATCGGTTTTTTCTTCCATACCGTTTAATTTAATCTCTTAATAAGTTAATAAGGAAACGAAGTGAATACGAACCTGTATGATAAAATGAGTGAATAATCTTATCAGTTTTTTTCTTTTTCTTCTTTCTGCTCTGCGTTAAATTTAATATGTTCACCGGAAGTCTCTTGCTTAATAAAAGAACTTTCACCGTAGTTCATTGTTTGAACGACTTTACAAATACGGGTTAGTGTGAAGCACGACGTTCGCGAGTATGAAAAATATGGCGGATAATGGTTAAACAGGTCTGGTGCTCGCGTCAAGTAAGCATGTAACACGTTTTCGACGGTGGATCATATAGGAAGAAGAGAGAGAAGGATAGAGGAAGAGGAGGGCGAGAAAAGTGGGAGAAAGGAGAGGGTAGCCGCTGCTTCACAAAACCTCATTTGAAAGTTTGATTAAAATTTCTAGCAGGTCGCTCGTGTAATGGACGAACTTCTTGCTCCCAGCAGAGTTTCGCGACAGGACTGGTCACGACGATTTTATAAAATCCCTCGTTGAGATGTGCTCCTTTAGCTTGGACACGTAAATACAGGATGGTTAGTTCTATATCCTACTCACGTGATCGCTGAGATGTTACGTACGTAATTCAATTTGTAACGAAACTTTTTTCATCTCGATTCATGTCGTTTCTCTATCCCCTCCTTTTTATTTTTTTTACATCTTTTCTTTTCATATTTTTTTTTTTTTTTTTTTTTTTTACGAATTTTCTATCGAAATAAATTTTAGTACGTATCTATGTAGAAAGTGTGTAATTATATATAGGTATTAATAAATGGTAAGAAAGAGAGATTCAATCTTCGAGATCGAATCTTATCCGGACCACACAAAACACGTGGCAAAGTATATTGTCCGTCCCCCCTGTGGTGTATTTAAAGGGACTAACTCTTCGAAGGTGCTGGCAGCTTCCGCCTTTTTTTCCATAGCAAGACACCATGCTAAGACTTTGGCCATAAATCGTTGAGCATGAGCAAAGGTCTATAAATATTTGGAGCCCTTTTCTGGGTTATATCCTAGCTTGGATATAACATCTCGCATTACGTCACTTTGGTAAGGTCGGTTGAGAGGCGAGAGAGCGAAACCTTCAAAACGACGCTAAGAGCTACCGGGGTGTGTACTAAAGAGAGAAAGACAGAGACAAACAGAGAGAGAGAGAGAGAGAGAGAGAGAGAGAAAGGATATAATGGTCGTTGAATCAGAGTGTAAAGAGAGCGAGAGAGAGGATTTCTCTCTCAGTCGAACCCTCGACGTTTCTCTCTCGGACTTAATTAAGCCGTCAGTACCAACAACGGCGTTGCGGAGCATCCAAACACGTGGCTGCGTCAGATTTCGGCGTGGCAGCCGTGCACTGACTCTACCGAAATCACAGCAGGTAGAAACCACCGAGAATCTACCCTTCTCTCTCTCTGTCTCTCTCTCTCTCTCTCTCTCTCTCTCTCTCTCTCTATCTCTCTTATTCCTTCTATCTCTCTTTGCTTCGGAGTATTGTAAATGGTCGAAGGCTCGGCGCCTGTCTTGAGACCTGTCACAATATGGGCCTTAATGGAGGCTCATTACCATCGAAATATAAACCTGCTGCGTTAAGCGTTTCTCTCTCTGTCTCTCTTTCTCTCTCACTTTCTCTTTCTCTTTTTTTTTTTCTTTTTCTCGCAGGTACGTTGTTCCTTTTATTTTCCAACGAGTCGTTACAAATGGTCACACGATGTTCCGTGCGTGTTCGTCGAGCTACTCCTCCCCGAAAATAGACCCCGCGGAGGTGGAGGATAAAGGATAGGCGACGCTCGGAAGTCTCTCAAGCGAAAACGATCGCCCATTAGTACCTATGTGTTTGTATGTATGTGAGTATCTGCGTGTCTGCTTGCTGGACCAAGCCGAAACACAGTACTTCGTATCAACCGGCGATTATTTATCGTTCCTCCTGAGATAATTGGCCGATCTGGAAGCCAATCAACGTGGGCTTCGCGCTCTCATATAAACGAAATCCACGCTTCGGGCTTCGAGCCAACCGAGAAGAGTTAAAGAGAGACAGACAGAGGGAAAGAGAGAAAGAAAGAGAGAGAGAGAGAGAGGAAGAGAGAGATACTCGAAGCAGTGGCTTCTCGAAAGAAGAAGAACATTGGCGTCTGCCTCGTAGTTTTACGTATCAATGACGTCGAACGAGCGCGAAACACCATGGCAAAGAAAATTATATATCTGTTGGAGGAGGAAAGAGAAAGAGAGAGAAAGAGAGAGAGAGAGAGAGAGAGAGAGAGGAAAGATGAAGTGAGTCTTTTGCCTCTACGTCTCCCTTTTCGCTCGTTAACTCGGTGTATTTCTAAAAACGAACGTTCGCCTTTCGGCTGAAATAACGAGGCTCGTCCCGACGATGCCAGCAAGCGGAAAAGGAAATGCGAATATTTATCGATCGTTATGTGAAGAAATTATTAGAGATAAAGAAAGAAAAAGGAAGACGTTGAATTTTTCTCGTTTGTCTTTAGAAAATAGAGAAGGAAGATTCTTGATGGGAAAGTTCATCATAAAAAAGTGCGTGCTGGTAACGTGTTCGTTCCAGGGGAAAAAAAAAAAAAAAACAGATATTAGACGCATCAGAGTACGTTCGAAAGAACACATTTCCACCGACTGAAAGTCGAAAATCGATCGTCGATCCACGATAGATAATCGCGTTAATTCGTCGTTCCCCTTTGCTATCGCGTACCGCACATCCGCAAACTCTGTGTCAATAGATACGGGAACACGTACAAAATGGAACCGAGTTAACGCGATTACCATCGTTGATGCGCTTCCGACTTTGACGTGCTTTAACGATGTTTAATCGCCGATCTCCCCACGTCACGTCGAATTTTCCGATTCGCTCTACCAATTTGGCTTGCCGCGTCGCGTCCGATCACAGTTTCCGCTTTTCGTGGATACGAGGCAAATACGAAATACGTTTGACTGTTCAAATCTCCCTGCTTTCAAAGACGTTATAGAAGAAAGTTTTGATAAACTTTGATCGAAGGGAAAAAAAGTGATCGTTCGATCGTTAAACTTCAAGGTAAAAAAAGGAAAAAAAGAGAAGTAAGAAATTCTTGATCATGATTAAAAAGTACAGCTGTCTATTTATCCCTTACCTCGAAAATCACACGTCTATACACAGGATACACAGGATGCAAGATACGTTTCGGCTTTGTCTCGAGAGATTACCAAGCATTCCGTGGCTCATCGATCGGTTTTGCTCTTGAAGTGGTTGGCCGAATAGTCGGTTGCGACCTTATTGTTGTGTGGTGCTGGAAACCGAACGGTGGTTTCTCGCTTGAAACGAGCGTGCGAGAGGGAACGAGACAGAACGAAAGGGAGAGAGAGAGAGAGAAAGAGAGAAAGAGAAAGAGAGAGACAGAAAGAAAAAGAAAGAGAAAGAGAGAAAGAGAAAGAGAGAGAGAGAGAGAGAGAGAGAGAGAGAGAGACAAACAGAGAGCGAGAACAAAGAGGCCGTCCCGATTTTCCACGCTAGAATCTTCGAACGGCGATTCAAGAGAAGCAACAGCAACAGCAACGGCAACGGTAGCGACGGGCCCTTTTCTTCCATGCGTTTCATCGTAACGTTCGCGAGCCGGGGTGTTAATGGCACTCGAGGCCGCGGGCTCCATCCATCACCAGTGAAACCACTGTACGCTTCGCGGTGTCTACGGTATATATCCACCGTGTTACGTCTCTGACGTAGCCGCAATAATGCTCCCTCTGTATGTTCCTAATACACCTACGCCTCGACCGGCCACTCACCGTGAATTTATTAACGAGTGCACGTTACTTTTCCTATGAACTAGAATCCTCTTCTCCCTCCCTCTTTCTCTCTTTCTCTTTCTCACTCTTTTTCTCTCTCTCTCTCTCTCTCTCTCTCTCTCTCTCTCTCTCTCTCTCTCTTTGTGTGGGAGCCAACGCTCGTTTTCCTGGTGTGTTAGGTATAAATGATACGTCCGTATCGAAAGTTCTTAATGGATACTCGCGGGACTCGTACAACGATATCGATCTTCCGACCGCGTCCATGCTAACGAATTGAATTGGATTCGTTCGGCCAGTGGCGTCGAGATTAGGGTATTAGAGATACGCGCTTGTAACTCGACACATGGGATATTAGTTGAGATTTATGATTGTAGATATTTCTGTCTACGAGAGAGAAAGGTAAATGTATGTTTGTTCAGAGAAATATTTAAAAAAATTTCATAAAGCTTTCATTGACAAATTTTCTTCAATTCGATACGTATGTATATATATATATATATATATACCTACATATTGTGTACATATAAACTTACTTACGTTGGAGGTACAATGAATGAAACAATTTTATAATTCCTTTTTTTAAATAAAACACTCGTAATTTCACGCTTGCGATAGATTTATTATTTTCGATGGACCGATTACTCGAGTGAGATACAGCGACGATGACTGAGGGTCGGAGGTAAAGTAAAATGGCGTGGGTATCCGTGCACGTTTTATTTACGAGCTGAGACGAGCATCCAGTCGTACTCTTTCCTTCTCTCTCTCTCTCTCTCTTTCTCTCTTTCTCTCTTCTCTCTCTCTCTCTCTCTTTCTCTCTTTCTCTCTTCTCTCTCTCTCTCTCTCTCTCCTCTCCCCTCTTACGATCGTCTATCCCATTTCTCTTTCGCCGCGGGCCTCCCTTTCCGTATCGTTCCCTCGTTCTTCATTTGCCTAAAAGACCCCTTTGTCCACTCGTCTTCATCCTGCTTCGCTTACAAACTCCTCCGCTTTCTTCCTTTTCTCTCTCTCTCTCTCTCTCTCTCTCTCTCTCTTTCCTTTTTTTGTGCTTCGTTCTTTCGTTCGTGTATCGAACTTGGTCCACTTGGATCGAATAACGTGAAACATCGTTTCCTTTCTTTTATCCTCTTTCTTCGCTGATTCTCCCTAACGTAAGCTCGAATCATCGACTCTCTTGAATCCTCGAAATAATCGATGCAATTCACCCTTCCGAAAAATCCACATGGCAGATACAAAAAATACCATTCCCATTCGTTCTTTTTACGAGACGTTTTACTCGGGAAAACGGACCAGCATGTTTAATGACCCACTTAGCCCGCGTACATTATGATCGGTGACTTATTAATGATGGCGCTTCGGTCTCTTGACTCTGCCCACCAATAGCGCTAAAACGTGTCTGTTTACGTAATGAGCGACAGTCAAAAATTCATGCACTTTCCATGGGGGATTTCAGTCACCGGAGGAAGAAAAATTTATTCTACGTACTGCTACGTTCCTCTCGTATGTACTCACAGTTCGACTATTCTCGTACAAATGACTTTGTTTTTCTTCGATATTCATGCGTAGTGTAAATATATACAAACTTTGTTTTCGAGACCTTGCGAATGTCGTATCATTGAACGATATCGTTGAGATGATACAAAAACTGTTTTCATATATTGTCGTACTTATACGTTCATTGAAAATCTATTATAAATCATTTGTTTTGATCGTTGGGAATTTCCTTTAAAATTTCACTTCTACACGTTTGATCTGTGAACAATACAGTGAGTTACTCGTGGATCGTAGTGAGGTAAACTCCTGTCGGTAGCGACACCAAGAAGTACTTTACAACTACGGAATTTCTTCTGAAAAATTATCATAAGCTTTTTTAATCGACAGTTCTACTGTAAAAATATATTTAATTGTAAGTCGTATACATACATGCGTATATATAGATCGTTATAAGCGAGCGTGAAACGAAGCGACGAATTTGCACATTCCAAGAAACGATTTCGTGCGTAATAATATGTACTACGTCCGTCCGTGATCTCGCAAATGAATTTTTTACACAGCGTAGGCCGACTCAAAGGGTCGTTTCGTGACCGATCGCAAAAGATCGAATACTCAGTTGGGGTCGTTGCCGCAATGTTGGTAGCAGAAACGACTCGTTTTTGCGAACACTCGTTGAAGCTAAACGGTGCGAGACCCTCCACCAACCAACCAACCAACCAACCAACCAACCAACCAACCAGCCAGCCAACCAGCCAACCAACCAGTCAGCCAGTCAGTCTATCGTCGGGCCGTGGCTTTCTCCTCCCCCTAGAAATTCGAACAAGTACGTACATTCGACGAATTGCGTAGGTAGAGAAAGAGAAAAAGAGAAAGAGAGGCTGAGGTTCGCGTGACTCGGAGGCATTTACGCATCGAGCTCAACCCCGTCATTTTTTCTCCCATGGCTTCGGAGATCCCACGGCGCCGCTCGTCGCTGCCACGAACTTTTTCTCTCTTTCTCGAAAATACACCCCGTCGCGATTTCCTATAACAACCATTTTCTCTTTCTTTTCCTTTAACCCTCCTCACATCAGACCGATCTCGCTTTTATCAGATCAAAATCGAGACTCGTGCGGCACGTTCAAACTCACATGATCACGTACTCGCAAATTACATACTTTTAAAACGATCGGTAACGCCTGGAAAGAAGTGCAGAATCCGATCGGATCATTTCTCTGAAGAGTAAACGTCGTTTCGAACCTTTTCGATTGGTAAGAGAAATTTTTATTTCGAATACGGCTATTTTCCGACTAGATTTGCAAATCTGATTTTTACGTTCTTTGACGAATCACGCAAAGGATCGATCGTAAAATCGATCGATCTGTGAAAGAGAGAAGAAGACAAAAATTCGTTTTTATCAAAGCGACATTTTTATCGAACTTTTTACCATCGTCATCGTTTGCATTGATCTTTCAATTCCCTTTGATAGCAATCGAATTATTTCGTCGCGAGAGCAACCAAAAGCGAATTTCTTTTGCCTCCTTCGTTAACGCGACACGAGCATTCGAGGATAAAAACATGAGATGAAAGTCCAACCGAAAAAGAATCTTTTCAATGTTCAAAGCAAACCTCGCGAATAATTTTTACATCGGACCAAGCCGCAACTGGTTTTTAAAGTTAAGAGGCTCGTAAACGCGTAAAGCAGTCGTCCCCACCAAAAGTGTCGGCTGCGAAACGATCGTCGGCACGCAGTAACGTGGCTCTTATTCTGGAATTCAGAAGATCCGTTCTTCGATGTTCCGAACGATGGAATAGTGAAGAAGAAAGAACGAAAGAGAAAGAGAAAGAGAAAGAAGAAGGTTACTTGCGTCCGCATGCGAGCCTCGTAAAAAGTGTCTGGAGAAGGTCTGCACGTTCGTGCATCAACGAGAAACAAGTTTGCTATGTCCAAACAAGTCTACTTTCTCTCTCTCTCTCTCTCTTCCTCTTCCTCGTTTCACATTCCATACCGTCTTCGACAATCACGAGGGCTACTACCTTGCGCATACGTGCAGCTTGGTAAATTTGCTCTTACCAATCTTCTTTTCGTATGTATACATATACAAAATATAGCTATGTGTATGTGTGTTGTGTAGAGTCGGCAAACAGACGGACGGATGGCGCGTGCCTTACCGATGGGAATAAAATGTAAAGCATTATTTCGAAGTAGACGCACGTACGTTGGAAAGAGACGACGAACGGCTTCGCTTTTATCCGCTAGTTATTTCTTCTTCGCCGTTCTTTAATTGGTGGACGAAGAAAACGAAAACGAAAACAAAAAAAAAAAAGAAAGAAGAAAATGAAGAAGAAAAAGGTGTATCATCTCGCGTGTCAGCTGATAATTAAGAAAATGACAGACTTTTATTTCGCTCCGAAAGGATATCTGCTTTCCGCGTTATTATAGTTTGAGAAGAAAGGTAAAAGAAAATTTACGCTCGAGTAATAGAATTTCCGAACGGGTTTTGTAGTTTAGCTTCTTAACTTTTTCGCGATAGTCGTCTTCGTTGTCGTCGTCATTTTCGTCGTCGTCCAGCCGCGGAAGGATTTTAGAATGTCGCCCATCGAGTTAGGAAAGCCTTTTCCACTTCGTTTCTTAGCTACACCGAGCTGCTTTTATACTGGGCATTATCATAAATTCTACTTTTTATCCTAGCTTACACCAAAACTTTGGAATCTCTCGGTGAAACTCTTTCTCTCTCTCTCTCTCTCTCTCTTTCTCTCTGTTTTACTTAGTGCTCAAGTAGGTACCGTTACGCTTAAGTTCCAGGAGTCGAACGAATCTCGACATATAAAAATCTATTCGATATCTTATTTATCTAATAACTATAATTCGAAGAGAAAAGTGCTGAGAAGTGAGAATTCTAAAGGTAGAATAAAGACGATCGAAAGAGGTCTTACATCTTCTTCCGACGCGTTTACGAAATGCCATGTACTTATCTGCTTACCAACACGAAGATAACGAGCGTAGATCTTGAAGGATAAACCCTTCGTAATAACTCGCACGACTGGGTAATCCTTGTAAGAGCGCATAACGAAAAGTTAGCCAAGTAGTCTGGTCTTGCCGCCTCTTAAGAATGTATATACATATATACATATACATATATATATATATATATATATATATATATATGCAGGTTGAACAATTTTTCTTTTATTTTAAGACTATATTTCTTTGGTCCGTAATAGTCTGAAAAAAAAGTTTCTGAAGAAGGGAAATAGATTACCTACGTTATTTGCTATAGCTACTACTACTGCTGTAGCTGCTATTGAATGAAAAAGGGTGGAGAACGAAGGAAGAAAAGAATCGGTTAGAATATCCGACCACGAGGAAAGTATTCGAAACCCATAACCACCTTTATCCGTGGTTTTGTGGTCTCTTTCTCTCTCTTTCTCTCTTCCTCCTTCTAGCACGATGAGGCGCGATAGGGTAAAAAGAAGAAAAGAAGAAAACGAAGAAAAAAGAAAACTAGTTTCACTTCGCTTTTCCCGGACCGTTGCATACCTTTGGTATCGTTCGCGACACGAAGCGGCACAAAGTATTTCCATTACGCCGCTATGTATTTCAACGGTGCATAACTTCGTCCTGTAATTTTACTCTATTTCAACCGTGAACCTCACCGATTTTCCACCATCCCAGTTTCCTTTTTCTTACATTTCTTTTTCCTCCTTCTTCTTTTCCTTCTCCTCATCCTCATCCTCTTTTCATCCTTCCTTTTCTTTTCGTCTTTCCTTACGTTCCACAGGGTTACTCTATTGAAAGAGTTACGTCAAGCTTTATTCATTTTACAAGAAAGACGCACCATCATTGCTGGCTCCTGTATTTTCTATCTTCTATCTTTTTTCTTCTTACGAGTTTTCCAGACCAGCTGTGTTCGATAAGCGTTGGCCATAGCGGTAAGCAGGTCGTACGTTTCGTTTACGATGGAAATCGCTATTCGGTAATATCGATATTACTTCCGATCGAGCCACCGCAACAGGAGCAAGAGGAAAAGAAGGATAGAAAGAGCTCGAACTCTTTTCTTCCTTCTTACAACGTTCGCTACCCTCGAATAATTGATTTCCCTTTTCGAAGGATTTTCCTTCTAAAACGAAATAAATTATCGTCGTGCTTTTGCGAACGTGTTATTACGATATTGCTGAGGTAATAACATATCGTTCGTGAGAACGATCGATACTTTTAATACGATCGTTTCTTCCTGAGATAACGGACTAACGAAATTCGATAATTAATTAAATATCCGGCTGGTATAAAACAGCTGGTTAACGAGCGAATGTCGTAAAGATGAGAAGAGAAACATTAATGCGCTATTATGAATGTTGAAAATCGCCGTTAAGAGATCGAAGTTATTAACGATTCCTTTAACTTTCCTTCGATCTTGGTAGTCTTGTTCTGGATGCTTTCAACGATAGCAGTTTCGTTTTGTCTTATAGTTGGAAGGTGGCTTAAAGGGACGATCGATAAAGTCGAATAAACTCGCACAGCGCAATCTGGAGGAAGTCGTGAGTCTAATTACAAACCGGAGCAACTCGCAAGCAGTTAGAGATATAGTTTCATTAATGCACACACAGGAGGTATTCAGAGATAAGATTTTTCTTATTTTATTCCTTTTTTTTCTTTCTCTTTTTATCCTTTCTTTTTTTTCCTTTTTCCGTTTTTTTCTTTTTTTTTTTTTATCAGTACGCTAGAAAAAAGAGAGAGGGGTGAGTTAGCCAGCCAGTAAGCCAGTCAGCGCAGTGGGATTCATTAAGCTCTTCTTCTAAAGAAATCCATAAACTTTTGCAGTACGAAACATTTAGAGTAAAGAGAAAAAGGAAGAGAGACAGCGAGAGAGAGAGAGAGAGAGAGAGAGAGAGAGAGAGAGAGAGAGAGAAAGAGAGAGAGAGAGAGGCCTCGTGCAGTTGGCGCATATAAGCCGAGTGCAGGTGTACAACGCATACATTTTCCATTATTATCTCGACGTTTTATGACGGCCCTTACGTGGCTGATTACCTGTCACGCTCGTGCATTATAAATATACAGATCTACATCTGATCTATGAATAATTCGAGCGGCTTTAAGCCGATTTCGCGCGTTATATCACTCGTGTAATACTCACTTGTGCGGAACGACGCTTGTCAAAAGAGGAAAAGAGACAGAGAGAGAGAGAGAGAGAGAGAGAAATAGAAGAGAACGAGAGAGAGAGAGAAAGAGTATAACGACAATTTTGTCGAGTCGAAGAAGGCGACTTATGGATTTCTTTTTTCCCTTATTACTTACTACCTTTGTGCGTTTACTTATGAATAAGAAAAGATTTGTCGCAGATCGAAGATCCCTTTCACTTCGTTCTCAGGATAGGCGATAGCGTTCAACTCAGCTAATGCGCTCGCTAATGCGATCGCTAATGCACTCGAAAGTGGGGGACGGAAATAAAAATTATCACGACTCATTGCCGAGCGGGCGTGCATGCACATCTCGTGCCAGTATGCGGGGGTGGTCGTAGAAGTGGTAGCGGTAAGTAGGAGAAAAAGGGGTGGGGAGGGTGACCACCCTTATCCACTTTTCCTCGAATGCACGCAAGCTTCCGTTTCCTTCGTTACCGCGTAATAATTATTATCTATTGCTCCAACCTTTTTATCCGCTTCAGTACAAGTCGCTTGCATTAGCTTTATCGTTCCTGAACTTTGCGTTCTTCGTCCTTTTAACGCAATGCTACTTCGGTCTACGGCTTCTTTACGAATTCCGCGCGTCGGCTTTTAACTCTTCGATCTTTATCTCGTCGTCTTGATTCCCTTTCCTGATTTTTCTTTTTTTTTTTCTTTCTTTCTTTCTTTCTATTTTACGTAGGTCAATTTATAAATAAATATACGAAGAAAGAGAGAGAGAGAGAGAGAGAGAGAAATGCTTCTTCACCGAACGTTCGATTAAAAAAAAAAAAAAAAAAAAAAGGACTATGAAGGATAAAGTGTGAGCTGAAATTAGGAAAATTCCCGAAAGAATAAATTAGCGATGACCATTATTTTAATTTTTGTGAAAGCCTCTGAGCTTCGTCGTAAAATATACTACAATTTTCTTATAACGTTGCTCTTGCTATTGCCATCGTTGCCTGCTAGGCGTCCTGCAATTTTTTCAACGCGTAAATATTTCTTCTCCATATTTTGTTGCTCTCGAGAACGCCCTTTAAATTCGTTTTTCTACGATGTCTAGCACGAGTTTGCACGGCGACAACACGTCGTCGTCGTCGTCGTCGTCGTCGTCGTCGTCATGTTCGCTAGATCCTTCAACCTTTTTTCCTTTTTTATTATTTATATACGTGCCAAATTAACGTAGCTGCTACTACTACTACTACTACTACTACTACTACTACTACTACTACTACTATTGCTATAACATTTAAAATGCAGGTAAATAGTTTTTTTTTTATTGTATATATAGCATGACTCACAGAAAGAACAAAGTTTTGAAAGAAAACAAAAAAAAAACGTTAATTCAATTATTTACATTCACCAACGTCGTTTAACTCATCGCGGCGAAATGAAAAAAGAAAACAAAAAAAAAAGATCTTTTTTAGGTTTCCGTATCATGCGAAATATACGAAATTAACAGCGCGAACGTTCGAGGATAATGCGTTAGTTCTCAAAGTGTAATCATTTTATCCTGTTGGAGTTCTACTAAAACAAAGAGAAAGGAGATTTTCGCTTTCAAGCTGTCGGACGTAAGCTTTAAGTCACGAAAGGAAATTCCATAAAACTTTGTTCCAAACGAATCTAATAAAACGATTCACCTTATTTACTCGTCGTCGTTCTAACATCGCTGGGAAATCTTGAAACTCGTTTGACTATCGAGTCATTCTCGAGATAGTTCTTTCGAGGTAGTCATTAAATAAAAATATATAGACCGTTGGAAAACAGTGATACAAACGTAAAGTTATAAGAAAGAAAAACTAGAAAAAAAGGAAAAAGAAGAAAAAGAAAGAGGAAAAGAGATGGAAATAGGGACTGAAAGAATTACCCTTCGTATTTGCCAAAGGAAAAATCATCGTTTCCTTTTCCCTCCTTCTCAATGCTTGACACAATTACCGTAGTTATTAATCGCACTGCGTGCGGTGTCGTTTGGCACTCGACAGGTCAAAGACCACGAGGAAAGTGCCAACGAAAGAGATGCCCTGCAGAGATGCCATTAGTTATACACGAATGGGTGCGGACTAGGTACACACGAAGCTGGACAGAGCCTTCGGAGGATCCTCTCTTTTTCGTTCTATCTCCGTCTCTTGCCCTACGCGTGATTTTACCGAGGGTGTTCCGTAAAGGGCCGTTGGTTTATACACCCTCTCTATACCCCAATGGTATCGAGTTTCGAAAGGGTATCTCGGTTGGCCGCATGCCCGAGAACTTGAAAATGGAACGAAGGATCTCGTTGTAAACTGCGAAGGTGTCCTCAAGGAGTCGCCCTTTTACTCGCCCTATGAGATATCATCGTTTCCTCTTTCTATGTTTCTCTCTCTTTCTCTATCTATCTATCTATATGTCTATCTATTTATCTCTATCTCTCTCTCTCTCTCTCTCTCTCTCTCTTTCTTTCCGTTTCTCTCTCTTTCATCGATCTCCATCTTATAGCACACCTTCACCCTCCATCCCTATTACTTTTACGTAAGTTCGCGAACGAAGAAGAAGCTCTGACTCCTAAAAGCCAAATTTAAATAATAATTAGGATTTACGTCGTCTACCTTTCGAGTTTCGACTTTAAGATGCCGTCGTCTTCGCGGTTTCCTCGCGAATACGCTCGTAATCGCTTAACGAAGTTAGCTACGGTAATAAGGTCACTTTCGGTAGTAGAGGAAAACTTTGTTTATATACCGTAATTATTCTGGACGTATTAAAAGTACAGTTTTCCTGTTTGCAGCTTGCAAGTTACGTGAATATATTCGAACTATTCTCGAGAGTACGTATATATCAGCTCGATCAGGAGAAAACGAAACAGGAATGTATTTTCATTTTCTCTTCTCCTTCTTTCTCTTCTTCTTGGTTTAATGTGTTTCTATAGTATTAAAAGGAATAGAAAAAAAGAAAGGAAAAAAAAAATGAGCCTTCCATCGTCCTTTATCACATTCGATTCGATCGATTCGTACGCGTCTCGCCAACGTGGACGTTTTCGCGTTTTCGTTTCCACTTCCGCTTTCACCTTTGTTTCGCGAATACTCGAGGCAAACGAGCGTTACACGAGCATGTAGAGACGCAAATGAAAATTCTGTCCGTTTGTCGAGACTTTTTCATTAAAATCGGTGAACGTCTCTCGAACGAACATCGGTCGACGCCACTCGCCCGTAAAGTTCTTCTCTTTGAAAGAAACACGCGGTAGAAATATTATTGTAACATACGTTGTATTATCGAATTCGAAAATTTTCTCTAGTGCAAACGTGAACATTCCTCTCTCTCTCTCTCTCTCTCTCTCTCTCTCATTCTCTCTCTCGCTCTCTCGAGTACGCCAGACGACAGGAGGGTTCGAAAAGAGAAGAGCAAAGAGGGAAGAGAACGAAGCGAAAAGGGATAGAAGGGGAAACGAGAAAGAGAGGATGAGACCATCGACGATTCGACTCATTTCGCGTTTCATAGGACACGACGAGCCAGCCGCTCTCGCAAATCGAGTAACAATCCATTAAGCTCGATTATCAGATCTGTTTAAAATATAATCAAAGGGCATACGTGTTTTCCGTCGAAAAGGGTTGTGATTGAATGCAACGCTGTTTTACTCCAGCAATTGCTTCTCGTTTTCAAATCGAACGAAGTTTATATGCCACATGAGATATTCGAGAAGATTATAATCCCTTTCCAATTTATTTTCCATATCAATAAAAAATGAGCAATTTACGATAATCATTAGATAGAAAACGTCGATTGCATTTTTTCCCGAAAGGTTGTCGACTGTCGATAAACGAAGAGATTCTCTCGTTCGTTTCACAATTTAACAGGAGGAAAAGGAACAACTTGTAGCTCGTGAAATATCGAACTACATACAACGTCGTATTTCTATCCATCTCGTAATAATCGAGCTTTTCGCAATAAAGCTTTATCCTTCCTTTGGAAAACACGATCGATTTCGTATCATCGAAAAAGACGTTACGATCTCACTCACGAAGCTCCCTCCCGTTGTTGCAATCATTTTCTTCCAAGAATTTCTCACTTTAGAGAACAAGATAAAAAGAGAAAGATGCTAGTAGAATAATACGGCATATTCCCGACGTATTCGAAAATATCATACATGCGTAGTTTCGTATGGTTTTACGATGTTAAAAGTAGCTTTTCGAAATCACGAACGTTATTACGATCGTTCGCAAAAAAAGCTCTCTCCTTAAAATCAATATTTCCATCATTGAAAAGCTCTCTTTCTCTCTCTCTCTCTCTCTCTCTCTCTCTCCCTCTCTCTCTCTCTCTCTTTCTTTCTAGCGTAATAATAACAGTTTCTCAAGTTCGTTGAAACGTATCGTATAAAGTCACACAGGTGACTTTTATAAACAATATTCACACGACCTATCTATCCTTCGAAAATATTTATAATTACAGACTTAGGAATATTCCGAGAGATATGCGACGTAGCATAACAATTATACTTCTACCGCGAGAGAAAGAAATTCTTGAAGTACTATCGTCGAAAGAATAATTTTTCACGAGCATAATTTTTCTTCGTATATTTCTTGAAACTGAAAGAGGAAAAGAACTGGCGCCTCTCGTTCTCCTTCTTTATCTTTTTATCTCTCTTTGGTAAATGCCTTTCACCGTTTGCCGCTCTTTACGTTCCTTCTATTCTCCCACCTAGGAGGCACTCCACCTATATTATCCCTTTTCGTCTACCTTTCAACGATCGAATCCAAACGGCTGTTTGTTCGACTCGAAAGGAGAATGAAGCCTGCTTTCCTTCCTTCCTCTTTTTCCTTCTCAGCCACCATTATCTTCTCTCACGCGATATACCATTCTTGACGCGCGTTATTCGATTCGAAGAATTTTTACGACGTGGAAAATTCTTCTTATGTGTGTACGCGTACGTAGACCAGTAATCTTTTGTTTTCATTTTTTTTTCCTTCTTGTTTAATCGTTACTTACTTATTAGTTCGTAACGTAGAAGAAAAAAAAAAAAAAGAAGTTAGGATCGAGACTGTACACTAAATCATTGTCAAATTCCTGCACAATTGTAGCTTCTCTCTTTCTTTCTTTTCCTCTCTCTAATAATCGCCGTTACCAAGCGGCACTTCGAAAGGAACCGGTTCATTTCTTGACCCCATCGAATCCAACGAATCTCATATTTCATTGCCGAGCATGGTACTTCGCGGCCAATTAAGTTCGGTACTATAAATAAAAAGGTCCGCCGGCTGTGGCTTAACCGGCGGATAAAGGCTCTGGTCCGTGGGCGAGATAGGCGTTTTTGCTCGTGTTCGATGCCACTACTTTTTACCGAAGAAACAGTGTAATCGCTTAATTATAAACTCCATTTAATCCCTTCTTTTTTTTCTACCCTCTCGAATCTCATAAATATTGATAATACGAATCGTACGATCGTTCGACGTAATCATTGATAACAAAATTCAACAACTTTTTATCGTTCTCACAGAAATCGATAGAAATTGAATAAAACATTGTTATCATTGTTTTGAAGTTTGAAAGAACTATAGATACGGTAAAGCCGTAAGAGTTAACAGTAGTTACTTTGCTTTTCGCACGGACGGTATTTTATCAGGGTGATAGTTCGACGTAATCGAAAGGCCAGGAAACTCTGATAGATCACTCAACGTTTGAGTATCGTTAGTTCGAAACGCGTAACGCGTTTTCTGCCGTTTGGTTCTGCAGGTTAGTGCACGTGCAAAATGGACACGAAATGGTTCAAAGGTTGCGAGAACGTCGACCTTTGGCATCGTTGGCTGCGGTAAACGGCCGAGAAATCGAACGGTCGTTCGATCGTTCGGGGAAGCGAAAGAGTGGTAGAAGAGCTGAGGGGGAAATTGGGGGAAGGCTCGGGTTAAGGAAAATGTAATTAAACGTATAGTTGTATGCGTATATGTATGTGTACCTACTTAGGCGAAAGTAAGACGAAAAAGAGAGAGAGAGAAGGTCTTGGATCGATCATTATATATACACACGGCTAACCACATGACCAACAGCATAACACTTTTGAAAATTACGACTAACGAAGCTCTTGCATCATTCCTATGACTTTTAACAACTTATCTACCAAAGGTTTGTATATATATATATATAATTTTTATAACTCTACGTGCGTATTTAATTTCATTGCATATTTCGCGGCTACATTTTTACTACGCTCGCAAAGATGAAATACGACGATGCGATCACGTGGCTACGCATTCGTAGAGGGAGAGAGAGAGGGAGAGAGGGAGAGAGAGAGAGAAAGAGAAAAAGAACGTTTACCGTTCTCGTGGAAACGAGCTTTCGATGTATGCAATATTTAACGATAGATTCGACGGTGATAAATTTTAATAAAGAATCTCGGTAAAATCGTGAAATCCGTGAGAAGAGAAAGAGGGAGGGAGGGAGAGAGAGAGAGAGAGAGAGAGAGAGAGAGAGAGAGAGAGAGAGAGAAAGGAGAAAGAGGAATGAGAAATGAATGACGCGTTATAATAGTATCATAAAATTTTACGGACTTCTGGAAGCTTTTTAACGTACGATTTATAACATAATGTAATTCTCGTTACTGGTGTCGCGTAACCGCGTTATAATTATTGGAAATTTTTGTTCTCTCGTATAATTACATTTATCGATACAAAGAGAAAGACAGACAGAGACGAACAGACAATAGAACGATCGATGAAATGCGATTTTAACGGGTTCGTTAACGTCCTCATTTTCTGGTCAACCTTCACGCTTTACACGAGTATTATTGGCACGTTTTGTCGTGGTGTAACGACGAACGGTCGAACGGTGTGTTTCCAAGCGATTCGATACGAAGCAATTTGAAAAAAGCCAGCCGTTCGCGGTGTAGTGGAAAGCAAAATCGGAATTTTTCGTCGTCTAGTCGACGGCGATGCAATTTTACGAGCCGGTCAGCCGAGCAGACGCGCATCGGTTCGCCGCGCGCGAACGCACGATTTTATCACGTATTTCGAGTACGTATTACGTGTTGTGCATGTGTTACACGATCGAACGAATACCGAGACGTTACGAGCATGCTCGAAACTTTTCTCCGCTTCACTTGTAAATATTATATTATTATATTTATTATAATATCTAACGAGTTAACTCGGTTAATTGGTATGAAATCTCTAGCTTCGAGGAAACGAGAGTGGATTATTGTTAAAAGAATCTTTATCATATTGTTTCTCGTTTGTCATCATTTTTTCATAATTCTCTAGTTCCATTTATTTCCTTTTTATGTATTAATATTGCATGTCCGAATCGGGAGAAAGGGAAACGAATGAATTCAGATTTATTACTTCCCAACATGTATACATATATGTATAAATACATATTTAATCTACAATTATATCTCATTTAACATTTATACTGTTCTCAAAATTTCAGTAATAATTATATGCCCGAGATAATTACAAAAGCGAAGTTAATTGTTCTGGATCGTATGCCCGATATATGACGCGTAAAGTGACGTACGGTAGAAATTCTGATCGTTAAAATATTTCTTTATTTTCTTTTTTCTTTTCCTTTTTCATGTTCCCATTGTTTCTCGCCTTTGAAAAATATTCGTCGAAAAAAATTCAATTTGTTTCTCGAGTGTTTGCGTGTTTGTGTCTGTGCGCATTCTCAAGCATCGTCGAAGTGGACTATGATGCAGAGGAGGGATAAGGAGACAGACAGTTTTTTGCTAGTGTCTCCAGTTCTCATTTTTAAGAATTTATATAGGTCAATGTACCAGCGTATTTTTGAGGATCGATATAGATCACGTACGGAATATTTGTACAGTAGTATAGTTTTGTTTTACCTCGAACCGGTTTTTTTCGACGTATTTATATAGGTCCGAAGTGTCAGAAATTCGTTTGGAAATTTCAACAGGTCAATGAACTCGAATGCACTCGAAATAAACAGCGCTACTTATTTACAATTATTTTGTCTTCTTTTCTTTTTCGTTCTCAAAGATTGAAAGATCTCGACGTAAAAATATATGTTACGTAATTACTGGTTAATAATCTTTCTTTCGTTTCTTTTCTTCTTTTCTTTTCTTTTTTTTTTTTTTTTGTTTCATTTTTATCATCATGTTCGAGTAAGTAACTTCGCAATGTATAATAATTTTTCATGTTGTCCCATGTGGGCGATCGTGCGTAAAAAGATTTTCATCTAAGAATACGTATGAACTCTTTCTCTATGCATCTACGTGTACGTATGCGTATATAGAAGGAGAAAGGGATAGTAAAACGTGTTTCCTGCAATAAGGGTGAGAACGAGCATGTGCCGTCGCCATAAGTACTTGGAATATATGTCGTTCGCGATGCTATACTACGCGAGAAACACCGGTAAAGTCTACGAAGAGAGAGAGAGAGAGAGAGAGAGAGAGAGAGAGAGAGAGAGAGAGAGAGAGAGAGAGAGAGAGAGAGAGAGTGTGTGTGTGTATGAGAGTGAGAGTGAGGGAGAGAAAGAAGAGAGAAAAAGAGGAAGAGAAAAAGAAGATAAAGAAATGGTTGCAAGATTGTAAACGGCAAAGAAGAGAGAGAGAGAGAAAGAGGTAAGAAGAAGGGCAGTCCTTCTCGGCAATTTCACAGTCCACGTGCCCTTCCTAGAAATGAAAGGGGTACCAAGTGAGAAAAGGATGAGAAGACACACTCGATATTGTTTCCTCTACTTTTATCTTTTTTCTTTATGTTCTTTTTTTTTGTTTTCCTTTTATTTCTTTTTATTCGTTATTTTTTTTTCTTCTTTCCTCCTTTTTCCAAGTATTTCTCTCAGTTTATTGCGTTCACGATAATACTTTCCTTTATTACGCACGGCACGCATCGGCAGAGAAGCTGCACCGGACTCTTTGTGATCTTTATAGCTACAATTATAGGAACTAGGAAGAAAATTCTGCTATAAAAGTATCAGACTCTCGAATGAAAGTACTTTTATTTGATTTTTCTTTCTTTTCTTTTTTCTTCTCTTTTTTCCTTTGTTCCTTCCTCCATTTCTTAAATGTTCGATCGATCCTGAAAAATATCTGATATCAAAAGGATCCCTTAACGAAGGAATAAAAAGATGAACCCATCTTATTAGTAAAATCGCTAAATCGTCCGTATTAATTATTATCGCGACTATTTAACAAGTAAAGAAGGAGTTTCCCCGTTTTCGTTTCAAAAAGTTTGAATATCTTTCGTTATTCGTGTGATGTGTTAAATTTTCTCGAGAGTCCTTGGGAAGAGCCAGGATCATTCGTAAACGCTTAAACGAATTCTCCGAGGGCATCGAGGAAGTACCAAGGGCGGACGTCGTACGCGTTTAATCGTTTCGATCAAAAATGTATACGAGGCAGAGAGAAAAGAAAGAGAGAAAGAGAGAAAGAGAGAAAGAGAGAGAGAGAGAGAGAAAAGAGAAAGGATAAAGGAGATGGAGAACGTCGAGTCTCAAGACGAAAACTTTCACAATTTCGAGGGAGGAAGGTAACTTCTTGTTCCCCTCCTTCCATTCCGAAATTATTTGCCCTACCGTTAATTAAACTCGACTGCCCTCGATTATAACACAGAATACTCGAGGACACCGTGGAGAAGCAAGATTTCCTCCTTCTACTCCTATCCCTCTTCCTTCCACCTCGGATATAATACCTCGAACCATCCTTTTGCCGTTTCAACCCTTTCTCACGTAAAATCGCTCTTGAACGAGAAGAGAGACAGAGAGAGAATATCCAGGGATCATTCTTCAAAGTAGCCTTTGAAGTAAAGTTTCAACGCCAGGGGGTGGTAACTAAGCCAGGAGGTAGAGAGGTATCCGAAGAGCAAGGAAGGGCATCAAAGAGATCGCGAACACTGACAGGTGCACGATAAATCGGCTCTACCGCGATAATAAGCGGTACTTCGCTTCTGCTGCTTCCCGTAGGGTATATCGATAGTAGCATAGGGGATACGCCGAATATACTTAACCGTTCCGATCCTATGAACTTAATGGGAAGAAACACCGCCTGCAATTTTCGACACCTCATAAATTGCCTCGATCGTTTCGGGGTATATGTATATGTATATGTACATCGTGCATTTCGAAATATCACGCGTTATAAATTATAATATTTTAACGGTTTCAACAAAAACGAAGAGAAAGTGAAGATTGTTTTTTTTTTTTTTTAATTATTACGTCAGATTGTTAAAGAAATATTTTTCGTCTCTTTCCATCTCTCCCGGATCTGTTTTAGATAATCTGAAAATTTTTCTCATTGAAATCAAGGAAATAACTAAATCGAATATAGAAATGATAAAACTACAGAGATATTTGAATTGAGTCAAAGTTAGAATCGAGCACGAACTCGATACGCGTCGACTCGAAATATAATTTCATCATCGAAGAAAGCCCATAATACGGTGAGCATGCTTCAATGAAATCTCACTTGATGAAAAAAAAAAAGAGAGAGAGAGAGAGAGAGAGAGACGAAAAAGAAAAGAAATGTTCTCGAGTTCTATTTACAGTCAGCTTTCATATAAATCCAGTTTTAAAAGATATTCGAGTTTATTCTCTACTGCACTGATAATTCGAGAGGATTTTAATGCGAACGGATTGCTGCGTTCGATCGTTGATGCGTTTACGAATATCGTGCGATCAAGTTAATACGGAAAACGTGAGTTGTAACGTTATTACTATCTCTCTCTTTCATTATATTTTATTTTATTTTGTTTATTTCATGTCATTACACGTAATGATAACGCATCGAATTTCCTTACTCGTTTCTACTTTTAACGTGTTGTTAAAAATTTCGTTATGTTCGTATTACAGATATTCCATTGCGAAATATTTATTTATTCCATTCTCACGAAGAGAAAGAGAAAGAGAAAAAGAGATATATATATATAAAGAGAGAGAGAGAGAGAGAGAGACAGTCGTCCTATCGACGGAATCGAAAATGCATTTCGCATAACGATGACGAGCGTGCGCATACGAGTGCAGTACACGCGTCGATGCCTCCTCGCGAGTGGCTGTCACACGAGATGATGGTCCTTTCAACGCGAACGTCGGCCGAGTTGGCAGATTTTAATTAAAAAACAAACTTTATCAGAAGCATAGCTCGACGATAACCACCGAGACACCGTCATAATTCAAACGGCCGAACAGAGACGACGCTAATGACGCAACACGAAGGCGTTGCGTTCTCGTAGCGATTGTGCGTGGGCCTCGAATCAGCCCGACGATGCCAAGTACGGACTAAAATTTTAATTAAAATTAATGCCGCTTGATAAATGTATCGTGAAATAAACAGCCGGCTGCGAGATTCGGTGTATTCTCTACGTTCGTAAATCGTGTTATATATTTGAAAATATTCTGTTGGTCTCTCGTGTATTACATTCGTGCGCATATTGAGTTACAATGTTAATTAATAATCTTTTAGTTTTAAGAAGAGTTAAATGGTATGTGAGTCTCGAACACGTAGGTATCGAATTTCTATAGGCAATCGTTCGATATATTTTTTTCTCTTCCTCGTTCTCTCACATATTTACGTAATATCTTGCTCGTCCTTTTTTTATTATCTTATATTCATATCAATCCAATTAATACGAATCTACTTTTTTATGAGTTATTATTTAACGAATATTGTTGCTTTGAACTCGCGAAACATAATTTGTTGGTTATTGTAGTACGTTTAGCACCGTGCATTTACAGTATTAACTATGTATTACCTTTCCGATTAATTACACGACTGGCTTTGTGCGTCCAAGCGACAAAACCATGGCGGACCGACAAAACCATGGCGGACCGACAAAACCTAATTACAATCACGCAGGTATACCGCGTGAACGTTTCGATGAACATCGATAAACGTCGCGTTCGACGTAAATTATTTCGCATGGACTCCTCAGGATATGCAACGGGGCTGACTTGCTGCACGCATGCAGCTTTACACGTAAGCTTACACACGTTTATCCAAACATACACAGATATACATATATACACATATATATATATATATATATATATATATATATATATATATACATACTTACATATACCTTATCGATCATCGAACGAATAACCGAGACAAACTTATACGACTCCATTATTCATGTCTCGAATCGATATTTACTTCTTAAGTCTTTCGATAGTACTCCATAATCTTGAAGCTTTCGTAACGACTACAAAGTCGATAGACACGCAGGAGGAAGTTCGGACGATATATCGATCGTACTCGACTCATACGCTTAATCGATAAAAGATTAAACGTATTATATTAGTTTCGTGTCTAGCGTCATCGTGTACTCCTCTCTCTCTCTCTCTTTTTCTTTGTCTTTCTATCTTTCTATCTCTCTGTCTCTCTCTCTCTCTCTCTCTCTCTCTCTCTCTCTCTCCCTCTCCTTCTACTCCTCCTCCTCCTCCTTAACAGTACCGATCTTGGAACTTGAAAGGAATCGTTGAGACTCGTTCCGCGTCGTAACAGTTTATCATTCGATGAAGCTTTTTGTCGACTTCTTCGATCGCCAAGCAACTAAAGGCATCGTCTTTGTGTTCACGTTCCTTATGAACGAGCACGTTTATATGATTTGTTCTCTCTCTTTCTTTTTGTGTAGATATTGGACACGCACGTACGACGAATCCGAAGTGGAAAAACGGGATTGGTAGTTAGAGTGATGTTTAATACGGCTAAAGTCGATTTCATTCATCGATTCGTCGAGTTTCTGTTATGTCTTTTCCTTTCTCTTTCTCTCCTTTTTTTTTTTTCTTTTTTCTTTTCATCTGTTGCATTCGATATTTGAAAAACGTACGATCGAACGATGTAGGCAATTTTATTGCAAGTGGAACGTACGCATGATTTCTTCAATTCTTTCTTTATATCCCATGAGAGAATATTTAAACGCGACGAAACGCCTCTCGTTATCTACCAACACTTCTCTCTCTCTCTCTCTCTCTCTCTCTCTCTCTCTTTCTTTCTCTTTCCTCCTGTCTCTCTTTCCTTCTTTTGAACTTTTTCCAAAGAAACTTTATCGTTGCCGGCAGAACTCGAGGAGCTAAGTTTTCCACGGTGAACGTTCTCTACGCGCTGGGCTAGACCGACTATAAGCGAAGGAAATTACGGTGTTACGACGAGAGTAAAGGCAATTTACCATTGTACAATCCTTTGGAGACACGAAGACTCATTTATTATCTTGGATCATCGAGACTACAATTTCCTGTTACAAGATTTTACAGTTTCCGTACATGTGTCGCGCATATGTCTCATTACACCTGTTGCATATTGCTCGAAAGTACGTAGCTAATATAGCTTTTAAACTCTCCTTTATCGTTTTACATCAACTACAATTTCGTATTTGAGATGATCGTCAAATTGAATATAATAACACCGATAGATCTTGAATAACGAGTTGAGTACGATTAGAATCTAGAAAATATAAAAAAAAGAAAAACAAAGAAAACAAAAAGATGCGAGAAATAACAAACAGAGAGAATCGTTGCGGTATCCAAAGTGCAGACAGAAGGAACGTTTTTTTTGTCTAAACGAACACGTGACAAAAAATGATGGGTTGGCGTAGAGAATAAAGAAGAAGAAGAAGAAGAAGAAACAGAGAAAGAGCATTGCAGCATCCCTCGTAACGTATGCAGTGCGGCGTTTTATGCACCAGGTGCTGGTAGTTATATCGGACGTGTCCTGTCCCAGCATCTCTCTTGTATACACGTAACACACACATACAGGAACTCATTTACTCGTTTGTAGCAAACGAGTGTCACGCGTTATTGTTGTATACGTTGTATATATATATGTATGTGTGTGTGTGTATGTATATGTATGTATATTACTATATACATATATATGTATATATAAACGACAAACAGTGTCGCGAAGGCCACGTTTTCTTTTCACGAAACGTCTAACGGGGGAAAATAAACGCGTTCAAGAGAGACCGAGGGAACAGGTGCAAATCTTCGCTCGATGCTGTAAGGAAGCGACTACTTTTCTCTCTTGAGCATCTCCGTAGAATCTTTAACGAGTCCGTCGTCTAGAGAACACAGTCGAGATTTTCTCTTTCTTCTTGTTTCTCTCTCTCTCTCTCTCTCTCTCTCTCTCTCTCTCTCTCTCTCTCTCTCTCTTTCGTTCTTTCTTTCTTGCTTTTTTTTCCTTCTATTCGCTTTTCGCCTATCTGCATTGGAACCTTGCCCGAAATATGTTACGAAAGGTGTCTCGTGAAATTTCTCAGGTCCTCGTCCGAAGACATTTTAACTCATTTGCACGTCACATTTATTTTCAAGATTTCTTTTTCCAATTAAACAACATTCATTTACATCGCCCATTCATTTTTCATTCAAATGTCAACTTACTCCTCGGCGAAGAAATTTATGCAAATACGTACGACTCTCTACGATAAATAAATTATCAAAATCGTTACTTTTAATACGAGATAAAAATTTATGGAATGACGTGATGTGATATTTTAGAATAAACTTATATAAACGATTTCATGTCGTATTACATCGTAAACAAGATCGTTCCAAGCGTTAGAATTCCTAAGACAGAGTTCGAAAGCGGTGCAAACTGAGTGTAGTTGGATTATAGGTAGGAGAATCATAGAGAATTGGACGTGCCCGTTTTGAAATCGTTCGGACGCCAGTAGTCGTCTGTGTAAAGCTGAGTAAACGAGATGGAATCGTCGACGACGTCGTCGTCGTCGTCGTCGTCGTCGTCGTCGTCGTCGTCGTTGAGGGAGGACAAGGACGAGGACGAGGATGAGGATGAGGATGAGGATGAGGATGAGGATGAGGATGAGGTCGAGGACGAGGAAGAATAGAGGGAGCTGTCCATTGCCGTAGAAGCGAACTCATGACATCGCGTATGAACTCGTGCCTAACTCGAGCTTATACATACATATATAGGTATATAGGTAAACGTGCGCGCGCGGGCGCGGAAGACAATCACAGTGAAACCCTTTGGGCCAATATTGACGCAGGCTGCTATCGCAATAATGGACGGACGAGTAGGCATAACGTGAACGTACACCGGTAGTGCACGGACGTATATTATAGCTAAGTTCTGCTTGTGCCAGTGTTTATACAGTTGCACGCTTATCCACTTCTCTCTCTTTCTCTCTTTCTTTCTTTCTTTCTCTCTCTTTCACTCTCTCTCTCTCTCTCTCTCTCTCTCTCTCCCTCTCTCTTTCTCTCTCCATTTCTCTTTCATCCACACTCTTCACGGATTTATACGTATTCCAAGCGAGTGTGGGCGGCACGTACGGTGTTATACGTCTAATACGTGTATGGGAAAAGAGGGTAAGTGAGGGTGCCTTTGAAAGCGAGCGTATGCGTACTCGAGCCGTCAATCTCGACGCGTTTGGACAACGACTACTTGGACGAATCGCTCGAAAAGGGGAAGGGTATAGTGAGAGAGAGAAAGAGAGAACACTGTTTTCCCTTCTCCTAGGAGATCCGAGATTCCCGATCCGATTGAGATGAGTGAGAAAGGGTAACTCTATTCGTTCCATTCTTTCCTCAACGATGACTTGTCTCGAGGAAAGGCGTAAATGGATTTTTCCTGTTTACCAAGAAGGCTCACGCGGGAAAATTCTGCGGATTCGTCTAAATATTTATATTCGTTTCATATTTATTCCTCGACTAGCTATCGTCTTTTCTCTTCGATTTCTGCTCTTTGTATTGTGCTTCTTTCTCTTACTCGTGGGATTCGTTTCCCCTTAGCCTCTTGTTCTACTAACCGTCAATATTTTATCACTACGATCGAAAATATTTCTATCAAACCTTAACGTGTTTCTTCGTCGTTTCTTGTTAAAGGAAAAGTATGATCGAATATGGCAAGCAAAGCGTCTTTATTTTTACAATTTTATCGTCACTTTTATCGGGAAAAAGAGAGATAGAAAGATTGAACGCAAAGAGAACGTAAAATCCGTCGAAATCCTCTCTAAACATCTTATGCAACATCGAGTTCTACTTATTCTTTCTTTTCTCTCGTGTAAACGGTGAACTCGATGGTAACACTCGGTACCAACTGATGCATCTATCGAGCGGCCGTCGATGTCGAGAAAGATGAAAATAAATCACTGTCTATGTAAATTGAATTTCGCGAGAAGAGAAAAAGAGAGAGAGAGAGAGAGAGAGAGAGAGAGAGAGAGAGAAAACAAGAAACAAAAAAATAAAAAATGAAATAGGAAACAACACGTATCGTTATCATCTGCGAAAGTCGTACATCAAAATTTCTTTAATGTTCTCTCTCTCTCTCTCTCTCTCTCTCTCTCTCTCTCTCTCTCTCTCTCTCATTCTCTCATTCTCTCATTCTCTCTTTTCCTCTCTTTTTCTTTTCCCTTCGTATCCACATTATTAATAATTTCTTCATTCGCAATCGCGAAACGATGTGTATCCTTTTTCTTCCTTTCCATCGTAAGTGAATGAATACGAAGGACATAAAAAGCAGCAGTGAGATTCACTCCTCCCGTCAAGTTTCTCTCTCTCGAATCTATTTTCATGAAGGTGGAAACAAAAGCCGACGTCGAATGACGAACGAGCATGATCCCTTCGCCACAGTTTGTCTCCTCGTTTGTCTTTATCGCATGCTCTCTCTCTCTCTCTCTCTCTCTCTCTATATATATATATATATATATATATATATATATATATATCTTTTCTAACGTCGCCGACGCGTGTTTCAATGGTAAACTCACGTATTTCACTTTTATCTGAGGCTCGTGACTCTGCTTTAGACGAGCGCCGCCTTTCGAACGAAGAGAGGAGGGTTCTCGCCTTGAAATATGAATTTGTTTTTGAAGGGCGGCTGCCGGTACCTTGTAGAAAGAGAAAGAGAGAGAGATGGTGAAGGTCCCGTGGCGGCTATGCACCTTCGCAGATTTCGTTTCTTCTTCTTCTTCTTCTTTTTCTTTTTCTTTTTCTTTTTCTTTTTCTTTTTCTTTTTCTTCTTCTTTTTCTTCTTCTTCTTCTTCTTCTTTTCCATCTTCTTCTTTCTTACGTTTCTCTTCCTTCGAACTCGGCGAACTTCGAAGTCCTCGCGAACACAGGAGGATCCTCCATTCGAACGAACGACATTTATTGCCGTTATTCATGAGGATTCGTCGTCTTGCGATTGTACCACAAATTTATGTCTCCTTTTTCCTACGTCCGATACTTAAAAGCCGCCATCGTTATTACGCAACGCTCTTTCGTCTATTCGAAATAAATTTACGGATAAGTTATTGGCATCGCGTACCATTCCCGATAGTCGCCGCTTTCACGATCCCTTCCTCTCCATTCATTCTTTTTCATTTCGTTTTTCGTTTTTCGTTTCTTTTTTTTTTTTTTGTTCCCCTCACCCCTACTCTTTTTTCATACCATAAATGCTTGCATTTTTTGTAGGATTGTAAAATGCAGTTATTCAGCTTTTTGTCAATTTCATTTGTATCGTAAAGATGACCTCTCGTAGTATTTATTAAATTGCGATGTCTGTATTCGATATATATTTAATCGATATATTCCTGCTCGATTGAAATCTGTTATGGAAAGTAAAAAAAAAAGACGAAAAAATATTTCTCTCTTTCTCTTTCTCTCTCTCTCTCTCTCTCTCTCTCTCTCTCACTCACTCTCTCTCTCCTTTCATTTTTGTTGAAATTTTTAAAAAACGAAGTCTGTCTGACAAATAAATAAGAACACGAGGGAGGTCGCTTATTCGTTTCTTCGTCTATCGTACCAGAGGGAAACAATTAAGGGGGAGCTTTAGTCTCTGTCATTCGGTCGTGGGAGGAGTTATTAAAGTCGCCATAGTCGTTCGATCAAGCAAGAAATATTTCTTGGTGGAACGATGGCTTTTCGATAATCGCTCTCCTTCTGAATGAAAGAAGTAGTTATAAGAAATGTATAAGAGAATGGGGGAATGGGTAAGGGTAGTCGAGGGTTGCAGTTGGATTCATAGAAACGTCTTCCATCTCACTGAAGCTTTTTCTATGATCGTTATAGTCGTCGATCTCGGATGTCGATGACCTACGACAAGTTTTTCGTTCGTTCTTGAAGCAAACAAACGAACGCGTACACGTGTTCCATCCATCCTTCCATCCATCTATCCATCCTTCCATCCATCCATCCATCCATCTATCTATCCATTCATTCATCCATCCATCTATCCATTCAACGTCGATTGTTCTACTTTGTATTATTTTTCTTCTCTCTCTCTCTCTCTCTCCCTCCCTCTCTCTCTCTCTCTCTCTCTCTCTCTCTCTCTCTCTCTATCTATCTATCTATCTATCTATCTATCTCTCTTTCAATCGTTGTCTCTTCTTTTGTCCATGATTTTGCACCGTAGCAGGTAGAACCGATCGCGAAGAGAGAACCATAGTTCCCCAACGATACCATTCAGGCCTTGTCTTCCCTGCTACGCCACTGTCGTGTCCCATCAGTCTCTTCCTCTTTCTCTTTCTTTCTCTCTCTCTCTCTCTCTCTCTCTCTCTCTCTCTCTCTCTTTTTCTCTCTCAGTGATCAGGTCTCGCGTTACGAGTCCCAGTACGGTTCTCCTCGATCCGCCTGAATAGTGATTAAAAGTGGGTTGTGCTGGTGTCCATCAGAGTACGGTCGAACGAATCCGTCAATGCATAATAACGATGGGTCTAGGTGCATAGGGAGAGAGTGAGAAAGATAGAGACAAAAAAGAGAGAAGCAAAGAGAGGAACAGACAGAACGAGAGAGAAGTAGAAGGAGAAATCAAATAGACAAAGAGAGATAGATAGATAGATAGAGATATAGTCGATAGAACGAGTTAGCTAGCAGAAATTTGCGCGTACGTTCTGCTAGGATGCAATTCCGCTGTTACCTTCCCATGCTAGAATCGAGCAGAGGTCGACAGGTTTCCACCGAGATTGCTTACCTGCGATCGCTCCCGGGCTTCCGGGTCGTGGGATTGTTCCCGACTAATTGGTCCATCGGGCTAACCTGAAATTAGGTATTGACCGTAATGAGATTATACGAGGATGGAAAATTGAACGGCGCGTAGCACGGTTTAGAGTACGTGTGGCTGAACGTGAGAGAGACGGAGAGATACAGAGAGAGAGAGAGAGAGAGAGAGAGAGAGATAAAGGGAAAGGGGAAGGGGAAACGCAAGGTTGCCGTTGGAAATGTCGTGAATGGCGGATATGCCTGGGAATTGCACGTGGGTTTTGAGGTATCCCTTCGCGTCTAAGCGACCATCCCTGTAGTACACCGTGCACGCAGTTATTATTGGATCGTTAATAGCCGGCGGGACGGGGCAGAAATTATCGGTGAGCGAGGGTTATTTACGCTGAGAATGCATCGTCGATTCTCAATTCTGTAAAGTCATTACCGATATTCGAGAGATAATTGTTCGCATCGTTCCATTCGTCCAACGCTTGACCCTATTATACCTTTCCCTTCGATTTTATTAAATTAATGATTATTACGTATAAATGCGACGATATTTTTATTTACTAAATGATCCATTTTTTTCTATCTTTTCTCTGTTTCAGGTAAGTTTCTCGAGGATTATCAACGCTCTTCCGTGCGAATTATCTTCTATGGGTAATTAGAAATAACGTAATAATTAATCGTAATATATGATAGATTTGATTAATCAAAGATGATCGTTAAGAGGAAAGATGATTTCGTACAAGTAATAATTTTCTATAAAATTTGTATACTTCGAGATTTATTTAATCTCGATATCGATTTCATTTTTTATTCCGATCGCGTCGTACGTGTTCGAAAGACGACAAACGAGCTCGTCTAAACGTCTTGTCGAAGGGTTGGCTGGCTAGTCGGTGAAACGGGATGGTATTGATGGTAGTCGTGCGGTGGATGAAATTATTCAAGGAAGCGGATGAAGGTGCGTGACAGGATGTAAGAAGTCTCTGTTCGCGTATGATGATCTTCATCGAACGGTAACCATTGTTCGATAAACATCGACGTCTAACAATCTAGTAACTTCACGAATTTAGAAGTTCACCTTAAAGGATCTTCAGGGGATACGATCCGTCGTGTTTCGTTCGATCCTACGGGACAAACTCTCCTAGCTTTAGTTGGGTAAGCAGCGACGGCTGTACGCAAGACATTAGCATAATATTGGTTCCGAAATATGAGAGAATAAGGACAACGAGTTTGGGATATAGAAGGGTTTGGGGGAGTCTCAGCCGTCGATAATGCATAAAAGATAAGAGTGGAGACTGCGTTCCGGGATCGGCCAGAAGGAGGACAACGGCTTCTGAAACTTATGCTCAACCAAGGACGTTCCGAGCTAGACGTTGAGGTGGAAAGACAGAGAGAAAGAGAGAGAAAGAGAGAGAGAGAGAAGGAAAGAGGAAGATAGGCAAGAGACGAAAAGGAGGAGAAGGATAAGAAGAAAAGAAAGACGAGGAAGAGGAAAAATAAGGAAAAGAAGAGGAATAAGAAGAGGGAAAGAAAGGGATAAAGAATGAAATGAGAAAGCAAAGACGAAGTGGAAACTTTAGGTGGAAACTCAACTCGGTTGGTCCGTCTGCGCGTTTCAAAGTTATTCCGAAGAATTATTGAAAGTCTTCGGCCTCTCCCAGTCTCTCCCAGTGCTTAGCTCGTTTCCTCCTTCTCCTTCTTCGTCCTTAGAGGATCCTCCGTGAGTAGTTCTTAACCACCTGCCTCCTCTTTTCCGGGCTGCTGCTCGCATGAAGAAAGAATGAGAAAAGGAGGAGGACTACGAAGAAGGTAAAAGGAAGGAAGGAAGGAAGGAAGGAAGGAAAAACAGAGAGGGGAGAAAATCTTCTACCTGCGCCCACTTCCGGTCTAATGAATGGGATCTTAATGGACGGCGCCTTGTTTACGATCCGAGTTTCTTCGATTAATTACCGCCGTTTCTAGACGAGAGGGGCACCAGTTAACGCAGCGGTAATAAACGACGAAGTTTCTCAGTGGGAAAGAGGAGGCATACCTCTAACCTCCTACTTCTCTCTTCTCCCACTGATTCTCAAACTACTCCTTCTCAAACTCTTCTTCGACATTCTCGCCGTCAATAGAAGGAGAAGACACCCGTGAACGTCCAGTAAAAAGCGCCCATGGCACGGCGGACTCCTCGAAACTCAGTCCTCGAAATTCCACTGGTGGAATTCCTAACAAATTTTTTTCTCTTTTTTTCCCTCTCTCTCTCTCTCTTTCTCTCTCTCTCTCTCTCGTCGTTGTCCTTTTCTTCCTGTTTCTCTTCTTTTTCTTCTTCTTCTTCTTCTTCCTCTTCTTCTTCTTCTTCTTCTTCTTTCTCCTCTTCCTCCTCTTATTCCATCCCGACGTCCTATCGGACCACTCGTGAAACTCAAGCGACGAACGCCTCCGGCCAAATCGGAAGCAGTTCCTGTTTCTCGGACTCGAAGAAAGACTGCAGAGAAAGTTTTGTATAGTTTTCGATTCTTTCTCTTTCCTTTACTTATTCCATTTCTTTCTCTCCGTTCATATACCTTCGTATTTCTCTTTTATATATACATACGTACATACGTACATATATTTATATTTATATCGTACATGCAAATCTCGTATAACTTCGCATCCGTACATGTAAATTTGAATTTGAAATAAAACAGAAGATAGAACGATCGATATAATCTATTCCCATCGGAGAATAAGATAAACTAATAATTTCGATTTTACTTAAATCAAAATATTTACCGTAGTATGTCATTCGAGTGTCGCACAATGGTCGGTCCATCGTGTTGAGATATCGAAAGGAATTTCCAATAAGGCCTCTCGATTTCCTCGCACGATATGTAACCATCAAGGCTGCACGTAAATTCCAAGCATCGATCGTCGTTCCATTTGTCAGTCAAGGAGCGTCGATCGGAAAAAGGTAAAGCACTTTTCTTTCGAATTTAGTCTCCCAAGGGTGGAGGATAAAACGGAGGAAGTTGATATCGGCTAATACCATGGAATCCGTTCCAACTCGTTTCCTTGCTCTCGCGTACGAAACGAAAGTCCAACATACTATGCTTGTATTATGTATATATCTGATATTTCGTGGAGAGAGAATAAGAGAAGGACGGACATAACCCTCGAACATTTTCCACGTTTCTTTCCGGTCGAGAGTTCACGACGATTCCCTGAGCGAAGCTTTAGGAAATTTTCCAGCGTCTCTCTAGCGATTCGTGGCAGGAAGGTAGCTTCTATATAATGGGATAGAAGACCACCACATTGGCTTCTTCTCGAGCGAGAGAAAAATATTCGATATGCTTGTAGAAACGATCGAATCGTATTGTAACGTTTTATACCGTGGCTTCTTCAGAGATGAAATAGAGAATGTTCCACGTATCGTCTCGTTTAGTATAATATATAAGGGATATGCGGAAAAATCCTCGTAGAAGTAATGATGATGGGATAATTTTGCGACGTAATAACTTATGAGATAGGATTTAATGAACTTTCTCGATTGAGTTTGATGGACGAGCTGAAAAATCACTTGTATCGAATATGCTTATCATATTATATATATACATATATATATATATAATTATATTATATTATATTATATTATATTATATTATATATATATAACTTATATCTCTCATTGATAAGCGAATAATGCTTAGGAAGTGCTCGAATATCGTGTCTTATCGATCCAACTATCGTTTCTACTTATTTCCATATGATTATTTCGGTATCGTTTATAAGCAACGAGATCACCGTTAAAGAAGTTAGTTAATATTCATAGGAATTCGTGCGGAGATCTCCCCTTGGATTCGACCCTAACCACGAAATATCAAAGACACCCTTGAAAACGAAATTTTCTTGCTCAAAGGAACTACGGACGAAATATGTATGAAGGAATAAAAAAATAATTTTCTTTTCTTCTTTTTTTTCGACTATTATCAAGCAACAAACGTATGCATGAATTATATTTTCTAAATGCTCGAAATGATTCGGTACTTCGCGGGGGACAATCCCGAGAACGTTACCAGGTACGAAATTATTGTAGGACAGACAAAGGATAACGCGGGGTCGATGATAGATCCTCCCTCCGTCGAAAGGGTTAGCGGAGCATACTGAAGTGGTTTCCCATTGGTCCAGAGGAACACGGTTGCAGCGTGTTTGCAGTGTTCAGAATGGACGAGGGAGTCCATTGTCCTGGCGAGCTTGTTTCTATGCAGATGAGATATACGCACACGCGGACCGACCGACCGACCACCGGATCAACTGACGAACCGAGTCTCTCTCTTTCTATACACACACACACACACACAAAGATATATATATATGTATGTATGTATGTATGTATATACCAGTCCATCTATCTATCCATTTTTCTTCACTTTCCATTAATATAAATTTTCTATAAATTTTACTAAAATAATATAAAAGATATCTCGTATAAATATCCCTTCATAATTAGACTATTATTTTCATTAACAAGATTTCCCTCATATCTTTATCCGTTTCTTTTCCCTTATTCAACTGTTATCTCACGATATATGCATTTCCTTTCCTCATTCAACTTGCTTCGTTTTTCCTTCTAGGATCGTCCTTTTCGTTCGTTGTTCCAGAACGATGCTCTCTCATATGCCGCCGTTCGGTTTTTCCTCCCGATGTAGAGTAGAGAAGTATAGGTAGAAAATTTTAGAGGGTACGACATAGTAGGGATTTAGTCGTGCGATTCTCTCTCTTTCCTCTCCGTTGGCTGGAAAGAAAGAGCGAAAAACGCGAGGAAGCGTGACTGTCGTTTCGCGACATTTCGCTAATAAGAAGACGGAGACGAGGATAGGGACTAGCAACGACGTTCCACCCGATTTCCGACGGGATCTCGCGAGTTTTCTCGCGCGAATAGACGAGAGAAAAAAATGAAAGAGAACGAGAAAGAGAGAGAGAGAAAGAGAGAGACAGAGAAAATAGCAGTCCTCGAGTTCGCGACGTAGAATCATCCTGGCAGTAGTTGAAAATCATTATTTCTTTGTTCTCGATACGGCGTGAGCTTTCATGGCTCCCGTTTCCGTTTTATGTCGTTGTCTGCTTGCTTTTCTACCTCGCGGCTCGCTCGTAAAAATGTCTATGCCGGTGCAACACCGTACGTACCGTTTTTCCTTCGCAAAAAGTATATTTCGCTTCTTTTTTTTTTTTTTTTTCTTTTCTTATTTTGTGAAGTTCGCATCTCGATAAAAAGTGAATGAAAGAAAGTAACGAGAATGATTTCAGTAAATTCTCTTTCTTTCCTTTATTTATTTATTTATTTACTTTTTGTACTTCTTTTTTCCTTTCCCTTCTTTTCATAATACATATTACGTAATCAACAATTCTCTCGAGAATTTTTTCATTTCGATGAAGTTCTTTACGTAACAGCGAAGAATCGATCGATTCACGTAGGACGATCTCGTCTTTCTCGATAGAAAAGACGTATGCGTGGGCGTCGAATGCGCGTTCGCGTTTCACTTAAATTATATTTCATGTGTACGTGCTTCCTTTCTCTCTCTCTCTCTCTCTCTCTTCATATGTACATATCCAATATTACATATATATATATATATATATATATACACACGTACACGCACACACACATGTATGTGTATGTGTTTTGTGCACATATACATTTATATAAAAGACATGCGTTATACACGTGTGCGTTCGGAACGATGACAAGGATGACAATGGTGACATAAAACGAGGATGCCAGTCGAGTATGACGAGCAGGAGAGAGCGAGTCACACAATGGCTCGTCGGAAACCTCGTCGAGACAACGACAACGACGACGACGACGACGACGACGACGACGCAACTTTCAGATCGAACGATTTTCGTCATCCTTTATCGATCGTCAAGGTCGATTTTATTATAAATGCGTTCGTTAAATTCGTACGGTCGAAAACTCATACTTTTTTTAATCATCGAGTTCGCATGTACTCGCTCCTGATCTTTTGTTCGTCTAGACGTTAAAAAATCATCTTTACGTGTACTCGTCGTCGTCGTCGTCGTCATCATCGACGTCAAATTGACGTTGGAATTTTCCTATCCCAATATCTATATTCCCATTTCGCTCGTTTCGTATCTATCACTCTGTTTGATCGGCGCTCTTTATTATTCGTATAAATCGATAAGCTCTCGTTTGTTTGTACGTTTGTTCGATCCATGCGGATTTTACGCGCTCTCGCTCGATCGGTTGCGTCTGATAAGTCCTTCCGTTCATTCCTCCCTTTTCTCCTCTACCTCTTCCTCCTCTTCATCCTCCTCTTCATCCTCATATGCTTTAGTCTACCGAGAGAACAATAATCCGGTGTTTTTTTATTAACCTGCACATGATCGATGGCGATGGATTATGTTTGTACGGTGTGGCTCGCGAGAGATCTCACGAAGAGTCGAGTGTAATCGTGTTCTCACTTTATTCTATCTTTCTCTCGATATCCGTAAACTCCGCATCCGTAAACTCTCATTTTCCTGCATTTTCCACGAGAACGTAGATACCCGCATACTTAATTACATACGTAGATCGTTCCTTCGAATCTCAAGTTAATTCAAATTTTCAACGAAAATTCGGTATAACGCGGATGTGTACGTTACTCTGTTCGAAGACAAATTTAATGAGCTCTCTTCGAACATCATATACGTCGAAACTTGTGGAAATTCTTGCCGGAAGTAATTTGAGTCACGATCAAAATTTCCTATGATACCTGGAGAAGCAACAGAGAGAGAAAGATAGAAACGATGAGAGTAACTGAAACGAAACGAAACATCGCGTATAACGTGAACCACCACGATAAAATTCTATCTCGTTTGCCAGCTCGAGGCCGAACCATCAAGCGCGATGTTAACGCACGCGAGTTTTAACCGAGTAAACAGAGAAAGCAACGTCGCCGGTTTAAACGTAACGAGCGACAGTACGCGGTGCGGAAAATTTTCGCGAACTGCAAATTATGCACTACTATAACGCCGTAACGAAAACGCGTTTTCTTCTCTCTCTCTCTCTCTCTCTCTCTCTCTTCTTCTCTCTTTCTCTCTCTTTCTCTCTCTCTCTTTCTCTCTCTCTCTATTTCTCTCACTCTCTCCCTTTCTCTCTTTCTCTCTCTTCACTCGTTGCTTTTCCCGACACGCAATGCTCGTACACGCGCGTGAGTAGATACACACGTTCGTCGGACTACGATGGACATTTGCCAAATGAACGCACCGCCGCGCCGCGTGGCCCGTACGTTTAATTCGATATTAAATTCCTTCGGTCAAATATTATCGGAACGCAAAACCGCGTAGGTACTCCCTTTGACAAATATTCGTTACATTTACAAATATTGAGAGATATCATTGCTATAACAGCTTTTATTCGCGCGTGAATTTATCCGCTTTTCAACGGAGCTCGAATAATCACGCGTTCGAATGCGTTCTCGAAAAGTTAGGATTCTTTTAAAAATAATATTTAATTTCGAATCGTTCTCTTTTCGTTATATTATAATAAATGAAAAAAAAAAAGAAAAGAGAGAGAGAGAGAAGTTTCGACGCTTCCACGCTTCGTTATTAAAATTTATCAAAATACCTTCTCGTGTAATTTTTTAGAAAAATTTTACAATTTTTATTCGAAGCATAAACTCGGACTCTCCAAAGTTCTAGATAAGTAAATACTTACAATGAACGTTTCTTTACTTTCAATATTTTTTTTCTTTTCCTTTCTACTTTGCTTATTAACGAGAGTCAAGAACGAAAAGAAAATATGTACGTATATATACACATATATTATTTCTGAAGAAGGTCCGGTGCTCTCGCGATAAACCACCTCGAGAAACAACGTTCGATAGAATTGTCGGGTTCTCTCTTGAACGAGGGAGGAGGATAGGCCTAGGCCTTGGAGGGCGAAAAGGGGAGGCTTCGAATGCAAACTAAGCTTTTCGCCGCGGGTCTAATAAATGTAAACCACCGTCCCATTGTGATGAAGGTCCATTGAAAACTTTCGTATGGACCATACAGCCCTCCCCCGCTTCATCTCTCCCCCCTTTTCCCCTTCTCTCCTTCTCGAGCATCCACTCCCTTGAAAAGCCCTGAGGGAGCTGACCAGAAACCCCCTGCCTCGCAATCTCGCTCTCGTGTCCAGTCTCGGCCGGACGACGAATGTATCTCGTGTGTACACATTGAGGTACCCCGCGAACTTTGCAATTTTCTCGCTCGCTTTCGTCGTTGGTCGTTTCGAAAAGCGCGGCGTGTCGCTCTCGCGTAATGTGCCTAATGGCTTCAACAAGGGTGGGAGAGAGAAGGAAAGAGAAGTGGACAAAAGAGAGAAACATATGCACGTTTTACGGGTAGGGCTATACGTATCTCGTTAAACAACATAAATATGTATATATGTATATATGTATGTATGTATGTATATATATATGCGCGCAAATATGTGTTTGTGTCTGTGTGTATATCTATATATAATATATATATATATGTATATGTATGTATGTATATATGTATGTATGTGTGTACGTATGTAATTTAGGTCGCAAACGATACAATTACATATACCCGTGACGTGATTTAAATCATCATTATTTATGAATGAAAGGAATAAAGCATTATGTGTACACACTCACGAGCTGCTGCATGGCAAACGATAAGGGTTAAAGAAGGGCAGGAGAAAGAGAGATAATTCACGATAAGTTCCGTGGGAGTTTGTAAACAAATCTATGTTTATTATAGCTTTTGTACGGTCTCGGTGTATTTGAAACCTCTTAGAAGGGCACTCGTCGTTCTATTCGTCGTCGTCCTCGTCGTCGTCGTAGTCGTAGTCGTCATTTAGAAGTAGCAACATAGCTCAGTTACACGTTGGCGAATAGCGGTGCACGTCTCTCGTGGGTCAAGTGCGAGAGAGCGTGCACGATCGTACGTGCGCATTAAGTTTCCACCTGCATCGTTTCCGTCTATAACGGGTGAGCCAAAGAGAAAGCAATGCGAAGAAAAGGATAGAAGGAACGAACCAACGAACGAACGAACGAACGAACTAACATACGTATATATATGTATGTACGTACGTATGTATGACAGAAAGAGAAAGAGAAAGAGAAAGAGAGAGAGAGAGAGAGAGAGAGAGAAAAAGAGAGGTACAACGCATAGGTTGTTCTAGTTAGCGTTTAATCTAATTAGTCGAGGACTAGCGCTCATTGGAGGATCCGTACTTTCGGTATTGTTATGGTCTCTCTCTTGTAGAATGGAACACCTGCGGTCCGTTCTAGCCGTCCCGATTCTAATTCAGACTCAAGTTCGGTTTGCATTCTACACCGAGTGGCTCTAACTTCGATTCGAGTCTCTACGTGGAATAATTCGAGTAATTGATTTCTCTATCGACAACCGAACGGCCCGACTCGTCCGTGCAGTCGCATTAAAAGAAGGAGAATCTTCGTTTCTTCTCGCTACCACCAATGGAGAAATTGCATTATTGATTTCTACGTTTCGGACGTTTCTCTACTCTAAAGTTATTTTAAACGCAGTCGAGACGTACTTCCTTTTTTTTTCTTTTCTCTTTCTCTCTCTCTTTTTTTTTTTTTTTTTTTTTTTCTTAATTTGTCTCTTTCTCTTATTGTCAAGAAACATTGACGATGTTTCTAAGTGGTCTTAATTTACCGTAGTACCTATCTTGCTCTTAGCATAATCGGCCAATTAATCCGTTTCTTTTTTTATTGTTTTCAATGCGAATCATCAGAAGGGAAAAAGTTTCAAGGATAATCTACAAAAAGTTTCCGACTATTATCGCTCTGTTCTATCTACGAATCGTTGGAGATTACTCGGCACTACCCTGAGGCGAAAAAGAAAAATGAAAATGTGTGTGTGTGTGTGTGTGTGTGTGTGTGTGTGTGTGTGTGTGTGTGTGTGTGTGTGTGTGTGTGTGTGTGTGTGTGAGAGAGAGAGAGAGAATAAGGAAGAGGAGAAAATTGTATTGGCGGACGAGTATAACGAACGAGATTAAAGGAGTAAGGGTGTAAGATGTTTTATGACGGTGGACGTGAAACTTGCTTGTACCTCGCTCGTAAAATTTTGACAAAGGATTAGGATGCTGTTTAGGATAGTAGACTATTACCTTTCTAAACGGATCTCGATGATTTAAAGCTACAAGTAATTTTCTTTATTTTAACTTGATCGTCGATGAATGAACGACTGAATGAAAACGATTTCAATAAGTTGAAATATTAAAAAGTAATGATTTTTCTTTCTTTTTCACATTTTCCATCGCGCATTTATATCGAAGCAAGTAAAATGATAATTGAATTATCTTTAAATCGGTTCGATAATATCAATTTTCGTCCATGTTTCATTTCGAATATCTCTTTTTCCTATGTATGACGAATAAAGACGAAAACGTTGTATCGTATGGGCGCGTGCGCTCACGCACTCGGTGGATTTGCTTTACGAGCGGACGTCAAAGACGCAAAGATAAAACGATCGTAAATACAATTAGTGTCTTGTAAAGGAACCGGCGCGAGAGCTCGACCAAGCCGTCGTTTCCTTTCGTATTTACAGAAATTTAAGGCCCATAACTACGGGCTTAATTCCCTTTAATTAAAATTCTGTATGGCAGTCGACAGCGTCGCGACATTTCGAGAGGACATTTTTTTCCCGTTTTATTTTATTAAAAAAAAAGAAGAAAGAAAGAAAGAAAGAAAGAAAGAAAGAAAGAAAGAAGTAGAAAATGATACGAGACTCGAGGGCCACCACGAAGTTTAAGAGAAAGACAGAGAAAAAAAATGTAAAAAGAAACGGTAGTCGAATTTTTCTCATTTTTTTTTTTTTTTTTTTTAAATACATACATGCTTAAATATTATACGTAGGTAGGAGAAAGAAGGAAAGAGAAAAAGTAAAGATTTTTGTAAATCCTCGTGAGCCACTTATCGAATAAAAATATATTCTCGATGCGTTTCGGATTCACCGTTATAGGCTATCTCTTTTCCACGCCCGATAAACACGAATGTCCACTTGTACACACACACACACACACACACACACACATATGTATATAATACATATATATCCTTATATATGTATATACCCTTCTACGTTCTTCCACAAATTATTTGTGAATTTTTGAAAGTCAAGACGTCGCGAGGAAGGTATCGAGATCGAATCGTAGAAACGACTTGTGGCGGTCTGAGAAGAATCCGCCGAAGAGATAAGTTATCTCTTAAGAGCTAGTGGTCGGACGAGTTTTAATCGAGTTAGATTAACGTCTCCATAGAATTTGTTACGAGAAAGCGAGAGAAAGAGAGAAAGAGAGAACATTGCTGAAAGCATAAGGTTGGAAATCGTACTACAGAGATTAAAAGATACGTAGAAACGTTCGTCTAATTAAACGACTATCGTTCTGCTCGAAAATCAAACAGTCTAACGGATCGTATCACTTCGTCTGCGGGACGCGTAATAGACTTTAAAAGACACGCTCGAAACGGCATCTCCTTGGAGCATCTCGAGCGTTTCAGGATCGCGGAACTTGACATTTTTCACGTGCCTGATCGATCATTCTTCGAATATTTCTCGTTTAACCGCAGCATACCCAATCTCCTCGTACAGGTAGTAAACGGGGTGTGTGTCTTAGTTGCCGGACTTCTTTTCTCCATTTCTTTCTTTCTACATTTATCACGCGATTGTTTTTTTCTTCTTTTTTTCTCGAAAAAATAAAGATTATTTTTATCTTCTCAGAGCGATGTTAGGTAGGTAGGTAGGTAGGTAGGTAGATAGGTAAAGGTACGTTCGAAACACGCATTATTTCCCTACCATTTTCTCTCTCTCTCTCTCTCTCTCTCTCTCTCTCTCTCTCTCTTAGCTCGGAGCGATATCGTCTGTAAAACGGTGCGCTGTTCCGCTTCTTGAAACACGTAGTTTATTCTGAAACATTGTAGCCGCGATATGTTCTTACGGGGTTACATTCCGCGATAAGAATTTACCGGCGGTCGTTTCAGGTATGCCGAAACGAGGGGTGCCACCCGGTAACGGCGTATTCATCGTCCGTGGCTCGGGACAAATTGTTTCTCCGGAGGTAGGAACTTTTTCCCTAGGTGCCATCCTCCTTCTCTTCTTCCTCATCCTCTTCTTCCTACGTCGACCCGCGTCTCGCCTTCAAAATTCCTCCGAGACACGGAATCTCGGTTACGCGTCACCCTCTCTTTTGAACGCTACCGGAGAAGAAAGATAGAAAGAAAGAAAGAGAGAGAGAGAGAGAAAGAGAGAGAAAAAAAGAGGAAGAGAAACAGAGAGAGAAAGAGGGAGGTAGCACAATTTCAACGGATATATTTCGACGGAGTGTTCTCGAGCTCTCCGTGAAATTCGTTTTCTTTTGAAATCCTTCTTACTGCTACGGCGCGGAGAACGACGAATCTCTTGACGGTACGATCTTTTTTATTATTTATTCTTTTTTTTCCATCTTTTTGTCTATTGTTTTTCTTTTTTCTTTTTTTTTTTTTTATCTAATAATAATCACCAGAAGATGTCATCTCTAAAATTTCGACGTATACTTTAGCTCCGTTTAAAAAATCTCCCCGTATCTCGCGTTATCTTCTTCGAATACATACATATATACATATATACATACATACATACATACATACATACATACATACATACATACATACATACATACATACATACATACATACATACATATACATATATATACATATATATATATATATATATACACACACGAAACATCACTCGACGTATTATGAAGCTAACGTTGAGTATTGAAAGGAAAATTATTTTTGGATCGTTGGGCGCTACGGAGATACGCGGGATGGTTCGCGAACGACCATGAATCTTTTAACGCCGTGCTTTTTCCCGGTAATTACGTGGTGCTGTGGGTAATTGACGTCCTCTCTCTCTCTCTCTCTCCCTCTCTCTTTCTCTTTCTCTCTCTCTCTCTCTCTCTCTCTCTCTCTCTCTCTTTCTTTCTTTCTCTCTCACTATCTGGCAGAGGGACGTTCTTTGTTTAATTGGCTACTTAAATTCCGATCGTAGGTCGCGAGCAGGAAGGCAGAGTTCGTTGAAAGGATTGAAAAAAGAAAAAATGAAGTAAATCACAGCTGTTAGTTATCGGATTACGATGAATCGATGATTTTCTTAGTACTCTCTTATACTGACAGTAATATCGAGGTACCACGATGAAATATTTACGATCTACTCGACGAATGGATTTCGTAACCATCGTTAAAGATTCTTGGGATATTAGCTTACAAATTCTATATTTATTGCATATAAAATTTAATATTGAAATAATATTGATATCGATACGATAAGAAAGGAAAGATAAAATAATATTATTTTAATTTCCAACCAGTCCAGTTGTGGTAGGTAACAATAATAGAGAATGTATTGTTTCGAAGGAATGTGATTGTTCGGAGCTTATCTCGATAGTTTTATTCTTTAATCTTTCTTCGAGTTTTCCAGGTCATGTTATCATCTGCGGTTTGTCAAACAAGCGAGAAATCAAAATCGATATACAGGTAGGGAGAAATAGGAAAGTACGTATATATGTTCGTACGTATATCGTCGAACATAGTAGTCGTAGAAAATAAGAGGTTTGTTCCAGATACGAAATGTCGTGTTTACAAGGAAAAGAGAAAGCAAAGTTTGAGATATGTCTCGTGGAAATGGTGGTACGCGAAAACTTAGAGGGATACTACCGTGTGTAGTGCATAGTTATGTACATATATATGTACGTACATATATACCTACATACAAGTACTTTGTAAACGATCGTCCACAGCTTCTCTTAATCGTCTGGATGCGTTGGAACGGTGATCGTTGAGAAAACGTATCTGGACTTATCTCGTAGTGGACAAAATTGAAAAATCTCTCTATCCCTCCTCTCTCTCTCTCTCTCTCTCTCTCTGTCACTTTTTCTCTCTTTCTCCCTTTTGTCTCCCTTCCTTCTATTTCTCTTTTCTTTCTCGATGGTAGTAAAACGACAAGTGGATAGAAAAAGAGAGTACGATCGTAGGAAAGAAAAAGGGAGTAAAAAGGATCGAAGTCGACCCTGCTATTACCGCGTTTCTACGAAGGGATCGCAGCATTGGCCCTACAACGGAATCTTTCCTCTTTTATCTTTCTTTCTTTCTTTCTTTCTTTCACTCTCTTTTTGTCTCTTTTTGTCTCTGTCTATCTCGTACATTTTGTCTGTTTCTCTCTCTCTCTCTCTCTATCTATCTCCTTCTCTCTTTTTCTTTCTATCTCGGACAGCGTTAAAAAGGGGGCATCTCTCCGGCACCGTTCGCTGTTTTCTCAGGAGGGAGCAATTTGAAAGGCAATTTGTGCGTTCGTAAGAACGATCGCGATTACCGGTAGAGCGGGACTAATGATGATGGCGAAGGTTCCTCTTCTCCCTCCCTTTCTATATTCTCTTTTCTCTTTCTGCTCGTCCTCGCGTGTACAAGGTATGAGACAGGGAAGAGAATTTCGGCAGAAACGTATTTGTTACTTTTTCGAATCCTCTTCTTATGAACTGACTCGCAGAATTGTTTTCTTTCTTTTTTCTGTCTATCTGTCTCCCTCTCTCTCTCTCTCTCTCTCTCTCTCTCTCTCTCTCTCTCCTTCTCCTTTTTTCTCTCTTTGTCTGTTTTTGTCTCCTTTTCTCTCTTTCTTTTTGATAATATTCATGAGGAGTGATTTTACCTCGAGACGACGACGACGATCATGATGATGAAAATTTTCAATTTTGTTTCGTCCCTGCGAAATCGCTCGTTTGGCGCGATACTCGAGTTAGTCGTATCCGGGGATCGAAAAACCAGTTCCTCCTAAGATCTCGGTGCATAATATAAGCGCGAAGGAGCAGTGAAATTAATCGCCATGGAAAAACTGGCTGGATCGGTCTTTAACAAGTTATAACGCCCCGACCAGGCAACAGCAGCAACGGTTGACCAATAAGAATGAAGTACGAGCCAAAGTGTAACCGAGCATTAGTAAACGATGTTATTTATGTGTCCACTCGAACGTCGTTGTAAATTTCACTCGTTTTCGTCGAACGCAACGAACGCAATTTCCTTCTCTCTGCGAGAGAGTCGTGCGCATGTTTTTTTCTCACGAGAGAGAGAGATAGAGAGAGAGAGAGAGAGAGAGAGAGAGAGAGAGAGAGAGAGAGAAAGAGAGAGAGAGAGAGATTCAACACACCTGACATTATCTCTTGCTTGTCTTTTTCCTCAGCCCTAATAGAGGCAGGCCCACTTTTCGTTGTCGCTTTCACCGTTATTATCATCGAACGATTTATCGAATCGCTCGGAGTTATCGGCAAAGCCGTCGCGTTCCCTTTGTAAACGTATCGGCTTGACTCTTTAAATTCGATACGTTCATATGCGTGTGTATGGTTTTCTTATGTTAGGTGGAGCTTCAAGAGATAAGGTATATAAAGACTCCCTTAATGGAATTACGAGCAAAGACTACGTCCTATCTTTTCAGATTAGACTCACGTCGATATATCGAATTTTTCTAGCGACGGACGTACTTTAATATACATACGTCTTACAACTAATTTTATTATTATTACTGTTATTATTAGTAGTGGTAGTATTCTTTATTATTAATTTTCATTATTAATTTTAATTATTACTATTTATTTAAATATAAATATATGTATATATACTGATAAATTTTTGCAAATTATAACGAAAAGATGAAAGCAGTGAACATTCTAGTTTCGAAATTCGATCGGATGAGTACTCTTTCTTTCTTTCTTAGAAAACGCGTCGATCTTAACACGTTTTCGATTCGAATCCTCTCAAAGTTCTCGAAGAAGAAAGGTGTATTTGAAACGATGGTAGTGCTGTTTGATAATGGTAAGAAGAAAAGAATGAACGAGTTAAAGTAGAAGAGAGAAGCTTCTCTCAGTTCGCCGAAGAAAAATCATCGAAGAGTTGAGAGCATTGCTCGACCCACTTTCCACCATAGCGTTTCGTCCGTTTTTCAATTTTCGATTTACCAGCTCGCCGATAAAGTAATACCGGCCATTCATCCAGACTCCGAAGAGAAAAACGCAGAAGCGACGTGCAAGGAGGATGAGAAAAGAGATGGTTGGAGATGGTAGTGGAGGACGAAGAGGTGGGTTCTTTCATTACGCATCGATGCTCCGCCTCTTTTGCTTTCTCTTCTCTCTCTTTCTCTCTCTCTCTCTCTCTCTCTCTCTCTTACTCGAATTTTTCGTTTCCCTTGCACACCTATCTCATCGACATACAGGCCGGTGGACGAACAAAGCTTGACGATTGGACCGATTGTCATATTGAAAAAAAAGCGAGGACATATGAGAGAGAGAGAGAGAGAGAGAAAGAGAGAGAGGGAGAGAGAGAGAGAGAGAGAGAGAAGAGGAAAGTGTGTAGGAAAAAGAGACGATATCTCGATCCGTTTCGCAGGAGTGATTCTTTTGTCTCCCGTATTTGCAAATAATCTTTCCGGCTGCCTTCGTTACTTGTCATCTTTCATACTTGTATATGCATCAATATCGTTGCTCGTTGACGTAGAAAAAAAAAAGAAAAGTAAGAAACAAGAAAAGACCGTATTATATATATATATATATATATATATATATATATATATATCTTCATCCTTCCGCGGATTTTTCTCCATTTTCTCGTCTTTCTTTTTCTATCTTCTCTTTTCTCTTTCTTTCTCTTTTATACGCATTCCTTTCTACGTTCGACATAGATGAAGATCGTACGAGAAAAAGAAAGAGAGTATTAAGACGTGTGAAAAGCGAATGAGAAAAATACGTTCGTCGAGATAGAAAAAATCGGAAATAAGAGGAAGGGTGAAACAAAAGTCGAAGGAAGAAGCTGCCAATGGTCCGCCAGACACGTGGGAATACTAGGAAACCAAAGAGAGAGAGAGAGAGAGAGAGAGAGAATAGAAGAGAATCCTAAGACAAAACACCCTGTCGTTCGTGGTGCCTCGCCGGTGAAATTGTTTTCTTTCCTCCCCCTTCTTCTTCTCTTCTCCGGCTTCCTACGTGAAGACGGTTTCGCAAAAAAGAGGAGAAGTTCCAGCGAAAGTCGACTAAAGAGGATAGCGTCGCGAAGCCTCTCGAATCCGCTTCTCTCTCTCTCTCTCTCTCTCTCTCTCTCTCTCTCTCTCTCTCTCTCTCTCTCTCTCTCTCTCTCTTTCTCTTTCGTTCATCCCATACAACTTTTTTCCTCCATTTCCTCTCCACGACGTATAGGAAAAACGAGACGTCGAACAATATGCACCTGACGCATCCCGTCGAACGACGGACGCGCAATATCCAGAAAAGAGGGAATAGGACGACGAGGGAGGGGGTGGAGAGGGAAGAGATGCTTAGCTTTTCGAAGGAGGAAAATATCCGATAGCTCGAACGCGAAAGCAACTTCTAGCAGCTTTCCGCAAATTGTTCTTCCTTCGTTTTTTCTTTACTTTTTTTTTTTCTTTGTATACGTGTGTATATTTTTTTTCTGTTTTTTTTTTTTTTTTCGTATTTACTTTCTATAGAGGGGCGCGCAAGCGAGCGCGCACACATATGAGCGCCGACTCGAAGGAACGAGAGGCCCATTCGCACGGATGCACGTTTTATGGATGTAAATGGGGGCTGAATTTAAAATCGAAGTGTAAGTTACGCTCGTCGAATGTAAGTCGAGAGAACCAAAGTTCATTGCCTTCTCTCTCTCTCTCTCTCTCTCTCTCTCTCTCTCTCTCTCTCTCTTTTCTAGTAAGAGAAAGTGTACCTATACTTTTCTTTCTTTTCGTTTTTCCTTTTTTCTCCTAGTCGTTCGTTTCGTTTACATCGGCCGCAAGAAGGGAAAACGGATATCGAGTCTACGAGAGCTCCGTTCAAGGCTTTCTTTCCAGTGTAAATCCGATCGATTTCCGACAGTGGTGCATTTACAAACGAGCCTGCATTTTATGATCCTCACGAATCGAGTGATCGGAAAGATCGGGAAAACGATTTGTAAGCTCTTTCGCGTGTTTCCATATATCTACCTAAGCGTGTTTTAAATTTCATCGAGTGATATTATTCCAAAGGGAAGTAAGAATAACGTAGAGAAGCGAATTTATTTTTAACTTCTTTTACCTTTTACATTTCTCTCTTTTTCCTTTTTCCTTTCTTTTATTTCTCTTTTCTCTTCCTTTTTCTTTATCGTACGTATCATACATAGGAAAGACGTAAAGTAACGTAATGTATTCGGTAACACGTTGTTTTTAATCCACCCTGTAATCCATGGATCTTACACGAAGCTGTGTTTTACTAAGAAAAAGGAGAAACCTCGAAAAGTCGGATCGAGATCGCAGCGTGAGAGAGGATCGACTTTCAGAGTCTGGGGTTTCGCGCGGATGAATTTAAACGGATCGACGTAGGGTCCGGATTTCTTCTTTGTCCTTCGAAATTGCGGTCCATGGAGCGGATTTCGTTCGGTTCGAATAGGTCACTGACGGCCTACATGCTCGACCCGATGCCCAGGACCGTAGATCTCTGCGTCTCGATCGTTTTATTTCCGAGAGAGGGTGGTCGTCGAAGCATCGTCCAGAACAATAGTCCATTTCAGCGGATACGAGGCACACATCGAGCTCGTTCTTCCACGCTATGTTTCTTCTCTCTCTCTCCCTCTCTCTCTCTCTCTCACTCTCTCTTTCTCTCTTTCTCTCTCTTTCTCTCTTTCTCTCTCTTTCTCTGTGTCGTTGTGTCGTGCTTGCACGAAGAGTTCTTGTCGTGCTCCGCGACCTTTTCTTTCTCTCTCTTCCCTCGTCTCGTCTCGTCTCTCGGATCTTCTCTCTCTCTTTCTCTCTCTCTTATTCTTTTTATATATTTCTTTCTTTCTATATATTTCTTTCACTCTTTCTTTCTTTCTTTCTTTCTTTGTTGTGCACGCGTGCGACGGAAGGAACGGCCGAGCTTTCGTAAGTTGTGTTTGCGTGGGCTCGCTCTTCGAGCCGATATCGATCGGGGTCAGAGCGAGAAAATGATCGTGAGCGTTCACCGTTCGATTTAGATCGTAGCTCGTTCCCTTCGCTTACAATGTACTCTCCTAGAGAACGGTAAACATCCTCCCTTCTTCTTCTTATTCTTCCTCCTTCTCTTTTTCCCCCTTTTCTCTTCTTCCTTTTCCTTCTTCTCTTACACCAGCTCCTTCTCCGACGATTCTGCAAAGCATATTTCGAGGAGTTGGTCTCGGCACGAAGCAGACGCGTTTAGCATATTCCGAGAGACGATGAGAAAGTCGATCCTCTCTCGAGCGTCGATCTCTCCTTATCCTATACCTCCGCCGTTATCCTCCTAGTCTCTTTTCCCAGTCTCTTTGCTACACTCTCACGATCGTCGGTAGAACAAAGTTTCGGTGTTTCTTCGTATAAAGTCAAGCAAAAGTTCGACGATGTATCTACTAGATAAAGAGAGAGAGAGAGAAAGAGAGAAAGAAAGAGAGAGGTATTTCACGTCTCAATTCGAATTCTCGATGGAATTTCGAACGAAGGACGGAGGAAAATGGCTTTTAAATTCTATTGTCCGAAAGAGATCTCGTTCCGTTTTTGTGTAATACCAAGCGTCCGGCTAAAAGTAGGAAGGTAACGGAAGAGAGAGAGAGAGAGAGAGAGAGAGAGAGAGAGAGAGAAGAAAAGGAAAAAAGAGGATTTAATATCATTTTTACGAACCACAAAGGCTAGTCTCGAGCGATTCGTTTGTTGCTTCGCTTTAACTCGCTTTTGCTCAGGAACCAATTACAACGATACATGTAGCTATTCACCACATACACCGCGAGCGCGTAATTTTAATTATTTATCAACTCCCTTTGTTTATTCAGCAACGTGTTCAATCCTCCCATCGTTTGTCGCTTTTCACGTTGCACAGGGAGGGTCTGTTTTCCAGATTGAATATCGTAATCGTGAGTGTTACGCCAATAGGGTGATAGGGTTGCTTCAGTGAGTCTGGTGATTCTATCTATCTCTTTCTTTCTTTCTTTCTTTCTTTCATTTTCCTTTCGCTCTTTTATTTCGCTTTTGCTCGTTAGGTGGGAAATATCATTTACATACGTACGTAGCTATGCGGAAACGAGAAAAGGAAGGTATGGTTAGACGCATCTGGGTCAGAACTTCATAAAGCTCGGAAAGCAGTGGTGCATAGAAAAAGAATGCAACCACGATGGTGGTAACAAATTTTCGAGGATGAAAGTGGTTGCTCGGGCGAAACAACGGTTGCTGAAGAACAACTAGGTCAGCGTGGTACATCGTCTTTTGGTCCTGTTACTTTTCCTCTTCGTTCTCTCGTGTGTTGGTCATATCGTTAAAAGAGAGAGAGAGAGAGAGAGAGAGAGAGAGAGAGGAGAGAGGAAGAGAGATATAACAGATTTCACCTTTCCTACCTGTCATGAAGAAACCTCGTCCATTTTTACCCATCGCTGCTAAACTATAATTCCAACGAAACTTTCGATAGGGGAATTATATTACGAAACCGCCGGGAGTTTTGCTCCACTTTAGCAATATTACATACCTAAACCT
>NC_057687.1:5214952-5257452 GCF_014466175.1 Vespula pensylvanica | reverse complement strand
TTATTTCTTTTTTTTCCCTTTTTTGTTCTATTCTTCCTTCCTTCCTTCTCTCTCTCTCTCTCTCTATCTCTCTCTCTCTCTGTTTTTATGACGAATATAAAAGAACGTAATAGGGGAGGAACATAATTACAGATTTTATCTTTTGGTTGCTCTTGTCATTTTTATATATCTAAAAACACTTCGAAATAGAAATAAAAAGAAATATTATTTCGTATAATTCGCGAGCATCGGGATTGTATCTCTTTTTTATTTCTATGACCGTGTTCCTCGGACGGATATTCGGATTTCATTTTTAAGATTGAAATTTCCGCATTTTTGCTCGCGGAATAAAGAAATCTTTTTCATGTGGTTGTAGCTCCCCTTCCTTCTTCTTTAAGAATATTCCGGTTCCCACAGATATGTATTTCAATATTCCGATGACCGCTTCTCGTCTAATTACAAGAAATCCACTCGTATTTCGTTAGCAAGTTTTCTGTTCGCTCAAGATATTTCTTTCTCTCTCTCTCTCTCTCTCTCTCTCTCTCTCTCATTTTTTTTTTTAAGTAGGTACTACGTATCCAAATGGAGGGTCAATGGCTGTCGAAAAATCCGTCTTATATACTTGAAAGGAAAATACCTTCTCCCCTTATGAATTTCTCTTTCATCTTACGAAGTCAATTCGTTTCTCTCCTCTTTTTCTCCCCCATCAGAATCGACCTTGTATACCATATTCTTTGATCATATCGAGCCTGTACCACAAAAATAAGTCCACTCTTGTTACCTCAAGATTTCACTGTTAGCAATATTTTTATCCCTCTTGTAGATAAAATAGAGATTCCGAAACTCGTACTTTGAGAGAGAATCCGTGAAAAGACGAAGATGTTAACGCGTCTTCGATCAGAAAGAAAAATTTTAAGTATATTTGAGAAAGGGATAGTTTAAAAATGTTAAAGAGGTATATTTAGATGTTTCATTACTGTTTTTCGTTGGAATAAAAAATAAGCAAGCAAGGATAGTATCTCAATATTATCGGACATAGTTGGTACTTGTCGATAACACAATCTTTCCCTTTTGTCCTACGTCTCTCTCTCTTTCTCTCTCTCTCTCTCTCTTCTCCCTCTCTTTCTATGTGTATATACATATATATATATACACATATATATCGCTATTCTCTATAGCTTCCCTTCGATATAAACGCCCCGGTAGATGCGGCTTTAGCGATCGTTACTCGGTAATCTGCTCGAAGTCGAGTATCGCGCACGGATCAAGGATACTCCTCTAGTGCTAGTTGGAAGTGCATTAAACTGCACTTTACCACGGCTCTTCGGCCTCTCTGTATTATTATTGTCAGGCATACACTAATCGATGGACTCCCTCTCTCTCTTTATATATATATATACATGTATATATATGTATATATATACATATCTAGCTACCTATCTATCTATCTATCTCGCGAGATAGGATCATAAGGTGGGACAAAACGATCCAGACGATCGTTCGAAATGCCATGTAATAATTTTCGAATTTGTTTGTGAATAGCGCGCGTGAGAGAGAGAAAGAGAGAGAGAGAGAGAGAAAGAGAGAGAAGGAGAGAGAAAATATCTCGATCTAGAAAGTTTGATAGAATTCAATTCCCCTTTTCGCATTTGTTCGTCCTCCTTGTTCCAACTGGAAATTCGTTGGTTGGTTCTCGTCGTTTCTCTCGGTGGACACGTAAAGTGAAAATAAATAGGAACGAGGAGGATGAGAGAAAGAGAGAGAGAGAGAGAGAGAGAAAGAGAAAGAGAAAAGAGAGAGTTTATTGGTTCTCGAAGATTCGACGATTTTCGTTGGAAACGGAGAATAGTTTGAGAAGAGTAATTAAAAGAAGGACAAATCTAAGTGTAATTCTGGGAGCTTGCGAAGCTTTATAGAAACGAAATACAAATAACCTGGAGTATATACGGAGTTAAAGAGAGAAACAGAGAAGGAGGAATGGAGAGAGAGAAGAGATGAAACTCGTAGATTAGAAACGGACATGTAAACCCTAACGAACGTGTAACCAGAGATCAGACTGTAGGTTGGGCGGTACACTCAGTTACCTTTGTTTGCATTCGATTTCAAGTACGCGTGCCTTCGTCGTTGGACGTTCAGTCGCATCACGAACGTAAACGCGTTCTCTCTAATTATTGTTGATCCGAATCTACGCACGATAATAGGCTTACATTTCTAATTGTTCCGCACTTCCGTCGGTATAATCGTCATTGTCGTATCACTCTCTTCCTCTTCCTCTTCGTTCTCTTTGTGTCGTCACGGTTGTTGATCCACGACAGTATTCACCGAGTCCTAGTTTCGTCAATATATCTCAAATGGAATATCCATCGTTCATTAACGACCTCGGCGAATTGTAATTTCTTGCGTTTGGCAAAAGATCGATCGTTGCAATAATGGATTTATTTAAAAACCTTTCAGAGAACATTATTCTCGTGAAACTTAAGAATTTCTTAGAAGGAATTGTTTTTACGTAAACCGAGAGACGAACTTAAAGAGAGATCCCTTTCAGAAAAGCCAAAGGGAGATCAGTCAACGAGACGATTCCAAAGACTACGAGATTTTACTTACAGTTGGACGTATGACGTCATGGTTGTGAAATAAGACGAAGTATGAGAGAAACTGAAGAAAAGATAAAGAGAGAGAGAGAGAGAGAGAGAGAGAGAGAGAGAAAGAGAGAAGTCGTAAGAAAAGAAAAAGAAGAAGAAAATAAAAGAAAGAAGTTGTCGTCGTTGTCGTGGACGCGTTGTTGCGGGTAGAAAGTTAAGCGCGTTTCGCAAAACGGCAGGGAGATTCCTTTGAAGCCTCGTTTCACGAGGAGAGAAATGAGAAAGGATTCTCTCTCTCTCTCTTTCTCTCTTTTTCTCTCTCCCTCCCCTACCTCTCTCTCTCTCTCTCGCTCTCTCTCTCTCTCTCTCTCTCTCTCTCTCTCTAATCCCCGGTTCTACGTTAGCGCACGGGGTGACATCCAGATCCCAAGCTCAACCTTTAAACTCGAAGCTGCTTTCACCCTAAAGTCTTGCCGCGAGAGGTCCTGTCGACTCGGATCAAGCTTTTCTCTCTTCGTCTCATCTCTTTTCCTTCCATTACCAAACGCGTCTCGTCTCTTCCAAAACTTTATTCTCGGATTTTCCCTCGAAAACGGCTAGGTTAAAGTCACTGAAATTCTTCTAAGATTGCCATTTGATAACTGTAAATAGCCTTGCATTCGAATCTCCAACGATTTTCTATTCTTTTTTCGTTTTCTATTGATTCCTATCTCTTACTTTCTCTCTCTCTCTCTCTCTCTCTCTCTCTCTCTCTCTCTCTCTCTCTCTATTCTTCTTCTCCTTCTACTTTCTTAATAAATTTTTAATTAAATCCAACCTGGTTTTCTCTAATGAGAAATAATTTTCATTTTTAGTAGAAGTACAAACGTTCCTCTATGTGTTATTTGAGTTTACATAAAACAACTTAATATTCACAGGATCTTATACTTTGTCTTTTCGTATGTACAAAAGAAAAGGAAAAGAAAGGAAAGAGAGAGAGAGAGAGAGAGAGAGAGAGAGAGAGAGAGAGAGAGAGAGAGAGAGAGAGAGAGAGAGTAAAAACGAGAGTCGTTTGGCTGATCGTTCTTTTAAAAGAACCTTTAAGCTTTTATATACATATGTATATAGTTAACTGTAAATAGCTTCTCTCAGAGAGCGGTAATAAGCGCTTATCTTTAACGCGATAGTAAAGGGCCCGCCGTTAACGCCATGAACAATCGTGTAAGCTACCCGTGAGAACGGAAGACGTCACTCGGGGCGATTCGCTTCGAGAAGAACCTTCTAAATATCCTTTGATGGCTTTTTTCTCTATCTCTTTATCTTCTTTCCTTCTCCTCTTCTTCCTCCTCCTCCTTTTCTATCGTACACGTATCTTTTTCTTCTTCTTCTTTTTCTTCTCTCGTTCGTACCTCCGGCGATATTCGCAAAAAAACTTAAAAAATATCAAGGCAAAGGTTCCCTTCTTTCAACATTTGTTACAATAACCATCTTTGTATTTTACTTCGATACTTTGTCCTATCGAATTCTGAGAAAAAAGCATTCGAACGATACCTTTCGTAGACAGTCAAATTTAATTTTAGTTTCCTGTCAGAACGTTATATTTGTTTTTTATCTTTTTTCAATTCGTTTAAAGTTACCACCACAGGGACTCTCGTTGTTTTACCTTCTTCGCCCATAGTGCTTTATAAAAATTCGTTATGACACAGCGAAGCCTCATAAATTTCATCGATACACCTTTCTGATTCCGTTGTTTAATTGACACGACAATTTTTATGGTTTCGACCTGCGACGTCGATCTGCCAGCGACAGTTTCTAAAAATTTCAATACGTCAAACCGGTTACGTTTGGAAATCCCATATCGATAGATCAATTTTATATACCGTGTTAACAGCATACTGTCTTTCTCTCTCTCTCTCTCTCTCTCTCTCTCTCTCTCTCTCTCTCTTCTTTCTCATTCCCTTTTGCTTTTTTCCAATTTTTTGTTTTTATCTTTTTTTTATTTTTTTATTATCAATCGTTCCACTTTTCCGAATTCTTCGTTTATATTTCCGTCTCGTTTTAAAATCGCATCGTGTCTCGCAGAAATAAAATTTTCAACTACAAAGATATGCCCGGGAATTTAGTATTAAATGAAAAACCTCGGAAGAAATATCGTCCGAGGAAACTAGTCTCACGTCGATTTCGTTGATCAGTGAAACGAAGTATCGAGGAAGAAAGAAAGAAGAAAAAAAGAGAGAGAGAAAGAAACGAGCGTGAGAAGAGGCAACTAACAATAAGACGGAGAAAGAGAGAGAGAGAGAGAGAGAGAGAGAGAGAGGGAGGTTTCTTCTTCGCAAGTCAACGTATGGCGATCACGTACGTCTAATTTCAAGATCCAGCAATTTTCGAGAGTGTATCTTTCGCAAATTCGTTGAATGGAACGGTAGTTCGTAGAGTAAGAGAGAAAGAGAAAAAAAGAAAAGAAGCAAAGATCGTCTGGTATTCGAAAGGTTTACTCCCAATTTGGCTGGGCCGGGTTGGGCTGGACTGGGCTAAGAAAATCGTGATTCGTGACTACTAGTTTTATCTAACATACGGTTCCAATGTTTCTTTCTTTTTTCTTTTTTCTGAAAAAAGTATAGAGGAAAAGAGACGAGGATAGGAATGAACGTGAAAGGAAAAGAAGTTTCGCGAAAGATTACAATGTCGAAGAAAGAAGGAACTACGATCGGGAAAGGGGAAAAAAAAGAAAGAGACAAAAAAGTAAAAGAGAAAGGGAGAAAAACGTATGACCGAATACGTTAGGAGAGAGATCCTATCGGAGAGTACAGGCCGTTACCTATGTTCTCTTCGGTCCAAATTGGAGGCTGCTTCGTGGAGAACTCCCTGGAATACATTTGGATCTCTCTCGACCCTTCGCGAGACTCTGCCAGAGTGACAAATGGCTTGGCCCTGAAAACGCCACGGCGTTATTTCACGTAGGTACCTTTGCTAGCCTCCAACTCTATTTCCACCTCCCCTTTCTCTCCTTTTCTCTTTCCTTTCACCCTTAGTCTCACCATCAGCTTCGCACGTTGTCTCTCGAATCTTCTTCCTTCTTTACGAATTTAAACGTATTTTCGAAATAGTAGAACCTGTTAGAATTAGTGACTTTCTTCTTCAGCGTTTTTCTCTTTTTCTACGCGATTGGCATTACGCTATATATGCGGGGGTTAAAATGAGAGAGAATTTAGTGACGGACGAGTGGATCGATCAGCTCTGATCCAACATCGATCAAAGCAATAAGATCGCGAGTTAATCGCGTGGAAGTGGTAACTGACCTAGAAAGATGGCTCTCTCCCGTTTTAGAGTTCATCCTGGCGGTGCATCGTTGGTGCGAAGGAAAATAAAAAATGAGAGGCTAGATAGGAGAAAAAGATGGATGGAAAGTGAAAAAGAAATAGATAGAGGGAGAAACAAAGAGAGTCTCGGTGCAGGTGCATTAGGGTTTTTGTTCGCACATTATCTTCTGGCCTGGATGCATCGTCCGTTGTGTTGTGTAGATTATGCTGGTAGTGGTGGAGGTGGCTTTATACCATGCCACGTACTATCTATAACCACTGCAATAATCGAGTTAACTTGCTTGTTCTTTTGATGTCAGGATGCATCTCGCGAGAATTCTCGCTGAAAAGAACCGCTGACGTTAATTATGTTTTTCCTACGTCACGGTAAATGCGCTTTATCGCGTAATTATGGTCTCGAAGGGATTAGTATTAAAAATGATGCAGGTATGAAATTTTCTCGCGAGTCTCTAACTCGTTCGATAATTTGGTTAGAAACTTTTTTCTCTTTTGTTTCCTTCCTTTCTCTTTCATTTTTTTTCCGTTTTCTCTTTTTCGTTGTTTATTTTCTTCTTAATTTTCCATGTCACGATCGAAAGTTTTGCAACGAGCACATTTTATTCTCCTGTTTCAAGTGCTATTAAAGAACTTTGGAAAGTAGGGAAAAGGGAGTAGAAATTCCTACGTCGATGGGTTTACGCTCGTTCGAAAATACAAAAAACGAATAGCCAAGGTTTGACACGGGATCCTTTGAAAAGACAATACAGCGCTAATAAAAGTTCACTCTCTTCAGTAGGAAAGTGCTCCCTTTCGAAAGCAAAGACCGACGAAGACGACGACGACGAAGTGCTCGGCTCTGGTTCATCAAAGTTCGAGCGAGCGAGGTTGAAGAAAGAACGAGGCTGCCTTCGAGCGAATCTCGCGGAACTTCGGTCGGTAGCGTTCGAACGCGTTAAACTATGGACTTACAAAGAAGAAAGACTATTTCTGCGGAACGTGAGAAAGAAAAAAATATGAAGGAGAGTAGAACGAGAAGATGGGGGAGATTGTTCAAGGGATCTTGTTTAAAAGAGTGTTTAAAAGGGATCTTGTCTTGTAACACGAGCGGGGGTATAGTAAAAGTACTGCTCTTTCAAGATAAGGGATGTTCATTATGTATAAATACAAGCAAAACAAGGGAAATGAAGAGGAATACGAATAAAAAGAAAAAGTGGAATAAACTGTTATGGCTTATGGTAAATTAAAACGGGTCTATACCATGTCTGGCAATTTATTGATCCTATAACATATCTTAGAACTACGTCTCATAACCGATGAAAGCGTTTGTCATTATTACTAACAAGAAAGGGGTGGTTAGAGAATGACGAAGGGAAAGGGTAGAAAAGTCATGGGCGGAGTAAAGAATCCATTATGACATTATGTCGGTGAGACTTTAAAGGACATCAGGAAGGATAGAGAAAGAAGATCGTCAACGAAGTTGAATCGAATAAACATGCAAGGAAAAGAATGCAGCGAAGAAACGTTCCGAGCTCTGAAAATTAATGTCCTCGTGAAAGAGTCGACTGAGATCCCCCGTCGAGACGTAGCTGCCCTTTAAACTCCAACGGTCGACCTTTTTCAAGATTCTTCTTTCTCTTTCTCTTTTTCTTATACACGCACATATACCTACAAACACGTCTGTGTATAAATATATATATATATATATATATCTATTCTTTTCTAACATGCACGCGTGCGTTTTGCAAGGATGCAGCAAAAAGTTTTCCAAGCGATTCTTATTGCCTACGATCAATTTAACATATTCGCAAGATCACAGAGAGTACATCTTCCGCGAGAGTGCACGCGCCACACGCAGACGTTCAAAATGCGAAGAAATCCGTCACAAGGAAGGGAAGAATAAAGAATGCCCTTGGGCCCTTTCGTTCTCTACATAAGTATACTGTAAACGATAAAACGTTGCCACGAGAAGAAGCTTTCTACCACGTTTGATGGAATCGTTCCATTCCATAATTACATAATAATGTATTCATAGTGGTTGTTATCACGAAGATGAGAGGAACCGTAGATATATACAAATCTACTTTTCTCCGAGTTCGTACATACACCGTAAGAAGATAAATCGTTCGAAAATAAAGTTTCCAGATCGTCATCGATTTCTCTTTATCTATCTGGTTCCTCCTAATGGTGAGAGAGATTACCTCGCATCCTTTCGACCTATCGATACACTGTCTCGAGATTAGTATCTCCGCTTTCGTTTAAACCAAGTAGCAACGACGTCTATCATTAATCATCGAATTACATCGCTCTTATCTCGAACCTAATGAATTCCTTTCTCTCTTTCTCTCTCCCTCTTTTCTTTCTTTCTTCCTTTCTTTCTTTGTTATTCCCGAGACGTGACCGATTTGAGTCTGAACGTACTTAAGGACGATGGAAAGGGCCGTCGAAAATGGAAAGGGAATAAACGCGTTGGAACGAAGGACAGGAGATTCGCAGACGACTCGAACGATCTTCTTTCATTCGAGGTATTCTTCTTCTTCTTCGAAATAGTCGGACATCTAAAAGCCGGGGTGGGAAGGAGAAGTGTGGTAGGAAAGAAAGAGACAGTAAGAGACAGGAAGAAGAAGGGAAAAGGACAGCCCTTATCGCGATTTCACTATCATTCGTGTGGGAATGTCTGGCCAAGGGAGATAGTCCCTGAGACGACTCGTCACCTTTTCTCTTGGTATCCGATCGACCTCAACTCGCCCGTGAGCGACGCGACACGAATCCAAAGACGTCGAGATCGTTCCAACACGTTCACACATTTTCGATGTAGGTGTATATAAAATCCTATCCGTTAAAAGCATCTATCTTTTTTCGGTGTTCGTTTCTGTCGCGGAAATCAATATTCCGCCGCTAACTTCCCGTCGAGGCGATCGACTCGCAATTTATTTTTCCCTTGAACGAGCCTGCAGTATCCTAAACTCCCTCCCTCTCTCTTTCTCTTTCTCTCTCGGTACACCTTTATCCCTCTTACTCTTTCTCTCTTTTATCGTTGTCCTTTCCATCCTGCGGGCGAATAAAAGGATAAGAGAAGCCTGGAAATCGAGAATGGAATTTGATTTCGTGGTGAGAGAGATCGCTGTGCGGAATAAGAGATACCCTTAGAATCCTGAGGATGCGAAACACCAAATATATATATATATATATATATATATATATATATTTGTTTCTCTCTCTCTCTCTCTCTCTCTCTCTCTCTCTCTCTCTCTCTTTCCAATTCTCTTTGGTTTTCTCTACACTAGCAGAATTTATCGGTGGACCTTTCTGCCATGTTTTTAATTCTTATCTTTACGTGACTCGCGTTGAAATTAGTTACGTAACCTTGATCTCGGATAGAGGATTCGTATGTATAAGTGCGAGAGAGATAACTTTCTTCTGCTTCTTCTTTTTTTTTTTTTTCTTTTCTCTACGTGTTCTTCTCAGACGATGCGAAAGGAACTGAAGGATAGATCGAGAAAAAAAGAAGTGAAGGGACGAAAAAATAGGGTTCGAAATGAACACCTATTTCCGGCAAATAGTGCGGAAAAGCGTGAGCGAGAGAGGTCCTCGTACGCACGACAGATCCTCTGGAATTTTTCGTTTTACTTTGCCTCCGATGTGGGAATATCTCGTACACACGTAAAAAAGAAAGAGATAGGTGCGTGATGCGCGTGCGTATGAGGAGTGCGTGAGGAGTCGCCGAGAAAGAGAGACACGTGTCGATAATGCGAGAGCAGCTCGTTCGTACGCAAAGGTCGAATCTCATTTTCTCGGTGAAAAAAAAGAAGAGAAAAGAGACCTTACAATATATGTGTATTTGTTTGTGCATGTGTGTGTACTAGTTCGTGCGCGCACATGTATGAGTATTGGCCCGGACGAAACGTTTGGGTATTTCTCAATATTCGATATCACGCGAATTTCTTCTATTTTCTCTTCTCTTCTAATCTTATCGCGATCCTTTGACTTTTTAAAATTCATGGAATAAGAAAAGGATAGAACGGTATTAGATGATCGTTTTATTACAATTTATCTTCTTTACATTAGCATAATCAAATGTATAATTATTTACAAAGAACAAAATATGCAGAAGAAGTTATATTTGTTTCTAATGGGAAACACAAATTACATGATGGTACTATCAAAGCCAGATAATATAATGGCGAAAGCGAATCAATCAGATCGATGATACGGTTCTTCCGCTCGGACGTCGAAGTAGCGTCGAAATTCCGTGTACTGGATGTTGGAACGTTTCTGGACCAGCAGGAAACGGCACGTTCAGGAGGACGGACATACTTTGCATACCCGGTGGGCCAACGTTGTCCATTTGATGTGGTCAGGGGCTAAATCCTCTCCTTCCGAGAGGTCTCGTGGCTACGGTGGTGGTAAAGAGGGAGAGGTAATCCTGGGTACGCCGGGTTCTATTCACCCTTAACGGTATCTTACACCCCTGCCAGCCAGGATATTGCAAGCTGTAGGATGTTTGACTTGCCAAGTAAACCGCCGTCAATCCCACTCCTCTTCAACTACCTCTAGTTCTCCTTCTCCTCGTTTCTCGTGTTCCTTCTCGATATCCACGAGCCAACCAACCAGCCCGTTTCTGCCAGACGCGTTCTAATAAGGGATATTATACTGCAGTAACTGAAAGAGAGAGAGAAAGAGAGAGAGAGAGAGAGAGAGAGAGAGAGAGAGAGAGAGAGAGAGACAGGAAGAAATATGTGTGTGTGTATATATATATATATGTGTATAGAAAGAGAGAAAGAGAGAGACAGGAAAAGACGGTATACGCAGAAGGAGAGCGTAAAGGGAGAGGGATAACTTTGTCCTGGCACTGGCTGGCGCTACGCTAAATTGCGGCTTACCTACCCTAATTAATTTCGGCAGATTTATATGGCGAGACTACGAGACACGATGGTAGAAGAAACTGAGGAGAAGGAAGAGAAAAGAGAGAACGAGATCCGTAGGGTGTAGGACGAGCCAGCCCGTTCGGTAGTAGTCATCACGAATTAGTCGAACGAGCCGCAGATGCGTATTCTTTTTCTTTCTCTTCTAAATCTTTTCACAATCACGTAGAATTTCCACGTAGTGGAACTAATCGAGAAATAACGGAGTCCAACTTTGTTATCCGTATAAAAGGAAAACGTAATAAAAGGAAGGTAATTTCGAAAGGATTGAGACTTAAGATCGAAATAAAATCAAAAGGTTTGAAAACGAAAGTTTCGAACGGTGTGCGGTGATAAACAGAAAAAAAAAAATAAACAAATAAAAAGGTATTTTCTCGCTAGGAGAAAGGATTGAAGATTTGAAGAGGATAAAAATTACGAAGGATACGATCGAATCGCGAAGGTATTTGGAGTCGAGAGAAATTGAGAAAGAAATTTACAGAAGCAAGGAGAAACAGACGGATAGAAAGCTTGAGGATTTCTAGTGTTAGTGGTAGTGATAGTAGTGGTGGAGGGAGTGGAATGGTTGAGGACGAAGAAGAGACCATCCGACGACACGTACGTCCGTTTCGTCTTGTCTCTCAATAGAGAGGGATCAGCAAGGAAGCTTCTCTCTTTCTCTCTTCGACTTTTCCGAGAAGATTTGAAAAGAAATCGGAAGACTCTGGGTAGTTGTGGTTCTTGCGACGATGGGGTTGTTATGCCGGGCTGGTTGTACTGGTGATAGTGCTAGTGTAGAAATACGCAAGGAAAAGTACGCGGAAGTGAACGTCGAAACATCGGAAAAGAAAGAACGGTAGAAAAGAGAAACGGAACCGAATGTGACGCGGTGTGTTGGAGCGTGTTGCGGAAATATTATTCCCTCTCTTCCATAACCGACCCTCCGTTTCTCTTTTTTACTTTTTTCTTTTCTTTTCTTTCTTTCCTTTCTCTCTCTCTCTGTGTCTCTCTCTCTCTCTTTCTTTTCTTATCCCTTGTTCAGGAAAGATCTCGAGATGGCGAGGACACGTGTTTCACAGCCAATATGCCAAAGAAGCGTTTCCGTGACGCGACAGAACGCAGACTGCTAGATAGGAACTTGATTTTTCCCATCAAACGCGATTCACCCTTGGTTTTATCTTTCTTCTTTCTTCTTTGCCTTTTTTTTTTCTTTTTCTATTTTACCCTCGACGAGTTGTTAAGTTGATGGACCAGGTCTAACTTAGTTGTACTTTAGCATTGAGGAGTGACGAGAGAAAGTTCTTCGAGAAAGGAACAGTAGTTACCAATGACTTGTGATATCGAAAATATACGATAGGACGTTCTTTTGAAAAATATTTTTTTCTATTGTTTATATGGGTTTCATTTTTCACATTATGTCATCTTTTGTTTACTACCTTGTCTTTCTTCATTTCCTTCTGGATAAAGATCTATTATTACGTATGATTAGAAGAGAAAATAAATTATCATTAAAAATACAGAGAAACATCTGTAGCAAAGCGAACGATGTTACCGTTTTCTCATAAAGTAAAGAAGCAAAAACGTACAGTGGTTAGCTCGCATATACGGTTTTTGAAATATTTTACAAAGTATTTCTCTTTGCTAAAAGTCTTGTTTGCACGTATGTCTCTCTCTTTCTCTCTCTCTGTCTGTCTTTCTCTTTCTACTAGTTCGAGAAGTACATTCTCGTAATTCGATTCTCGTTAATTGACGGTTTCTAACGAAGGTCTCTAGAGCTCTATTTCGATTCGACCTTCCCTGTTTCTTCATCCTTTTCCTTTTCTTCTCTCTCTCTCTCTCTCTCTTTCTTTTTCTCTTTCTCTTTATCCAGGTTTCCGTAAGTTCACGATAGCCGCATTGCAGCAGCAGCCAGTGTAATTTGCAAACGCGGAAAATCCTCTGCGGATGGCCCGATCCCACCAGTAGTCTGGATTTCTCGCCTACCCGGAATATGAATAAACTAAACGCGACTTTTCTCTCTTTGACTCTCCCTCTCTCCCGTTTTTCTCTCCCTCTTTCTCTTTCTCTCTCTCTCTCTCTCTCTCTCTTTCTCTGTTTCTACTTCATGGCGAAGTCCACACCTAGTCACCATCTTCTTCCACGTTTCTCTCTCGTTTTACCAAGAAATTCATTTCTTTCTACGTCCTTCTCTTTCTCCTCTTCCTGTTCGACCACACTGGACGAGAATTCGTTAGTAACGTTGACATATCTGTAACTATGTATATTACATTCCGAATGAAGTTTAATAACGAAAGAGCGATTCTCGGAATTTGAGTAAAACTTCACGAAGGACTAACGATTCGTTTGCCAAGAATGACATATTTGCTCGTGACTTTTCAACACCTTATTAATTTTTCGCGTTCAATCTCGTCTTTTACAACTTTCCAATCTCCTCCCGTTGAAATATATTTTTTCTTATTTCCGTTGGAAGACTCGTCTTATAGATCTTCTGGAATTACATTATATAGGTAGTTAAGTGATAACGGATTTTCTAAAAGAAAGAAAAAGACAAAGAGAGAGAGAGAGAGAGAGAGAGAGAGAGAGAGCAGATTTTCGAGGAACAATTTTAAGGAAGAAGACATCGAAAGGGCACTTTTATCGATCGAGCAAATGGAGGCTAATTTGATGCGCTCGAAGGAGGAGTTCAGGATCGGTTCGAAAATCGATGAACGAGCACGCTTGGTCACGCACGCCGATTCCTCTTCTTTTCTCTCTCTCTCTCTCTCTCTCTTTTTCTCCATCTTCTTTTCTGTATACGCTGAATTCTCTTTCATGGATGTGTCTTACACACATATAGTCTTGCATACACGTTTGAAAGTAACTTTTCTTTTTGCATTGGTCCTGCTTGCTTACGAGCCCGTAGGACCGATACCTCGTTCCTTTTGTTTTCGATCTTTTCTTATTCTTCTTTCTCTTTTTCTTCTTTTTCTTCTTCTTCTTCCTCTTCTTCTTCTTTTACTTTTTCTACTCCCTTCGGTCGGACACGCGCGAGGCGCACGCGGGACACTGATTGCAATAAATTGCTATGCGTTTGCGTGTCCTACCAGACTTGTATCTCTCTCAAAGAAGAAGAAGAAGAAGAAAAGGGAGATCAAGCGAGCTTAATGGTCGACGTCATTTTTATTTCGGTCTTTTACTTCTCGCCGGAGACTCTTGATCCTCTTCCGTCTCTCTCTCTCTCTCTTTCTTTCTTTCTTTTTTTCTTTCTCTTTTTCTCTCTCTCTTTTTACTCTCAAACTTCTTCGTTGATCTGCCGTCTACGAGAATCACTCGAACGATCTTTTTTTTTTTTTTTGTTTCATTTGAATCACTTTCAGATCAAAGACACTATCATACATATATTTGAGACGCTCGGGAAAATCAATCCTTTCCATTTCCTTCGAGTCTATTCAACGCGTCAGCTATTCAGCATAAGAAAAAAATTCAGCAAGCTCGAAAGATTTTCGTAGCGCGTAACCTTTAGGTACAGTTCCCGTTCGAAAGCGCACAAGCAAGCTGCAAGCTTCGAGAAACCGTTTGAAAGCTGCTTAACGATCTAATGCCACACACGACACGCATACATTCAAATACCGCAGTCGCGACGCGTCCGATCCTAATGCGATTAGAATCGCGTATATACCATAGATACGCGTAGTAGAACGTGTAAGAGGGCGAAAGAGATAGATAGATAGTGATTGCGAGCGCAAATAAACTTGTTTCTCGAATGAATTCGCAACGAGAAATAAGCGAGTTAAAGAGCCAAAGGACTTTTCGTTTGGCGAGACTTACTCGATCGTCGTATTCCATCGATTTTCTTTGCACGATCCTCTTCGATTAGATAACGCCCACAAGGATTACCAGTCTCTTTCTCGAGAAAGCCGATTTAGCGTTGAACCAAAGCTATACAATCGAAACGTAGAAACAACTTTAACGTCGACTTTACGACGTTGCGTGTCGGATCACTCTTGAGTTCTCATCCGATTGCTCGGGCATCAGCGCGCCAATTACGGCATATAAATCTCAAAAGATCGATCGGATCTTCTTGATCCATCGCTATTACTCTTCATTAGAATTCAATGAAATAATAATCGTTCTCTCGTTTTACCTTTCAACCTTTCTCTACTTATTCTTCAAGACGAAACGTAATAATCTGTTTCTATACTAAACGCGTTCTCATTAAGAATACCACTTTCAACCACATTGAAATCCTTTGAATTTGAAGGAATCAAAGGTCTCTTCTCGGTTGTAACGCTCCTGCTTTCCTTCAATTCCCATCCTTTCTCCTCTTTTCACGGTTAGAAGAAACGAATAATAATTAAGGAGGAAGATAATCCCTCAGCAGATAGAATTTAATCCACGCGAGGCGACGAGTCGCGCACTCGCGAAGCATTTAACACACATTTTCCAGCCAGCACGTCGTCCTCGAGCGCGTTAATTCGAGAAGGGTAAAATTTTCGCGAGACTCCGTTTTCTCGCATTTATCCGTGACGATTATTCCGCGTCCGCACTCTTTCTCTCTCTCTCTCTCTCTCTCTCTCTCTCTCTCTCTCTCTCTCTCTCTCTCTTTCTCTCTCTTTCTCAGTCGCTCTCTTGCGAAACGATAAATGCCGGTATTCAACAATTCTATGTATGAGTGTAAGAAAGAGAGGACAAGAGAGAGAATAAAAGAGAGAGAGAGGGAGAGAGAGAGAGAGAGAGAGAGAGGGAGAGAGAGGAAGAGAGAGAGAGAGAGTACTGTCAATGTAATTCACCGCATTCCGTTATAAGCGGGAAAATGGGGTCTCTTTTAACGTTCGTCTCGGTTCCGCGCCTCTTTTCACTTTTCGAATATCCTGCTCGTTCTCTCTCTCTCTCTCTCTCTCTCTCTCTCTCTCTCTTTCTTTCTCTTTCTCTTTCTCTCTTCGCGTGTCTTGACGAGGCTGCTCTTTGAAGAAATTGCATTTGAAGACTCGCATCGCAAGCTTTACCGCAAGGTAGGAAATTATCGCTACTTCTTTCTCTCCCTTTACCTCTTCTTTCCTTCAAAAGAAACTCTCTTTCGTTTCGAGCTAACCAGCGCATTATAAACGTTTGTGTCTCGATTTAATGGACTAACTTCTCGTAGGGAGACAGAGAGAAATGAGACTCGTGTGTTCCCCCTTCGTACGATTTAATTACTTTACTCAAACAATTACTACGTCTGGATTTTGATTAGATGTACATATGTATGTATGTACGTATGTAGATAGGAGGGATGTACCGAAAAGACAGTAATGATGAATATAACATTCGACCTAGAAATCATCTTACGGAATTAGAACGGACGAGAAATGGAGTATCATAAAAATAAACCTTTCTCAAGCTCGTTGGAGCTTTCACTGCTTCGAAACTGGAGCAAGTCGGACTGAAAACTAAGACGAAGATCCAATATGATGCTTATACGATTGTAAAAAGTATCTTATTTCCTCCCGTATTTCCATACTTTTTATATCTTAACAGTTTACTTTTCTATTTAATTATTCCAACAATAAGAACATTTATAATTTGTTTTTTCATTGTTAACATATACCTACGTAACATAAGGGGAACTTTTGAATTTTTAAAGAGAATCCAATATTATTTATTTATACGTTTAGTTATACGAGTGCATAGCTTCGTTGATTCAAAGGGATTACGATGTTGAAAATTACGAGCCGTCGGTAGTAGGCGTGCGCGACATGGATCGATTTGAATTTTAAAAATCGCGCGCTTGTTTCTGTCGTTGCAATCACGGCCAGTGCCATGCCCGAGAAACGACTACCTTTGAAACATATAGAGAAAAAGAAAAAAAAAGAGAGAGATAGAGAGAAAAAGAGAGAGAGAGAGAGAGAGAGAGAGAGAGGGAGAGAGGGAGAAGAGCGTGGTAGGCAAAAATTTAACACGACCGGTACGAAAACAAAGTGCTTGATTCGAGATTTAGTGTGGCCGTAAAGGCGGACCCGCAGCGAAAACAAACGGACGAAGTTAACGATGTCCTCGTAACGAGCCGGCATCGTCGTAAATATGCGCCGGTCCCGTGGGCGATAATTAATGCAATTAAGCTTCCCTTTCGTACTTTTCTCATGGACGCGAGACTCTTTGGGTCATGCGAAAATCTCATCGAGTAGCCGCACAATTCTTTCTGTCTTTCTCTTTTTTTGGCCTGTCTCTCTCTCTCTCTCTCTCTCTTTCTCTTTTTGACTTTTTGCTTTTTCTTTTATACATCTCTCGTTTTCATTGTTCACCTGCTAATTTACTGACGAGTGCGAAAACGACAACACGTGGTAGTTCTTTTGAATCGAGATGTCCCTGAAGGGAGAAAAAAAAGAAAAAGAAAAAAAAGAAAGAAAGATAAAGAGAAGAAGAGGAAGGAGATAAATTCGTAGCAGGAGTTTATTAAGTATGTATGAGACGTTACGATAGAGGAAAAGGGAAGGTTGTACGGAAAAGTCATTAAGTATGTAAGAGATCGCATATAACAATTCGAGAATGGTCTGAACCCCCATGACACTTGGCGTTTCACGTAATAGAAGCTGGCTGAGGAAGAAAGGAACTGGTTTTTAACGTGACTCTCGCACCCCTTTAGCGATATGTCGCCGGTCTTGACGTCACGTGCACGCGCTCCAACACCTCGCTGATTATTCCTATCGAACCTTTGCTATCTCTCTTTTTCTCTCTTTCTCTCTTTCTCTCGCTCGCTCCAGTTCGTTCTTTCTCTTTGAACGAGCCCGTAAAACTAGGGAATTACTAATCAGTCTTCTACATATAAATTGCATTCTTCCTCTCGGCGTTCCCTTGTCGGAGGTAACTACGATATTTATTCTCGAGATATAACGAGCGATAACGACGTTCGTAAAGAGGATAAAATATTGCATCTATTTTGCTCTAAATGGAGAGAAAGAGAGAAAGCATTCCATCTTTTTAATATAAATCGCCTGTTTGCCGATAGAAAAAAAAATATCGTTGTTGTATATAATATATTTTTGTAATTAAATTCTAACGTAAAGACGATTACCATCATCCCATGCCGTGGCCCTTTCTTTTCCGTCTCTCTTCTGAGAACAAAAGATCCATCGCTTTATGAGACGGTCGCGTATCCAGGTTTTTAATTACGCCAAGGACAATAGTTTTACGATCAATCCGGACGGACAAAGTCCGTCCGGTCGGACCCCTCTCTTCTTCTTCGTTCTTTGGCTTTACGAATCTTTTCTCTTTCACTCTCTCTTTCTCTCTCTTTTTCTTTCTCTCTCTCTCTTTCTCTCTTTCCATGCAAGCGACAATTCACCGGGTCACCGATAGTAGTGAATCGTCTCGCGTCTAATAAAAGTCGCCACACAAGAGAGAGGAAAAGAGAGAAAGAGAGAAAGAGAGACAGGGGAGAGAGAGAGAGAGAGAGAGAGAGAGAGAGAGAGAGAAAGAGAGAGACTGAAAGCCTCTGGGACTCGATCGCGAATAACCTCGGGACTACATATCACTGCTGACACGTCAGTATCCACTTTGAAAATTTATTCTTTCTTCGCGTTCCTCGTATATCCTCTCTCATATATCCGAATCGTCGACCAATGGACGCATAAAGATAACTCTCGTTCTTTCTCTCTCTCTCTCTCTCTCTCTCTCTCTCTCTCTCTATGTCTCTCTTTCGTCCGTTCATTTCGCTCGTAATTCAGTCGCTATTTTGCAATGTATTAAAGGCAAGCGTGACGCACGAGTAGAGTAGATAATATGTAAAACGATCGAAAGGTAAATTTATCTTCGTACGTTCGTTTTAGCGAGAAGGGCAAAAATCCGTACGCGGCACGATCGCGGTGTTTCGTTTTTTACGATTATAGCGGAAAGTGACGCTTCCGGCTTTGCGGATATCAAAGAGGTGGAGAACCGAAAAATTTATTTATCGTTCTTCCAAAACAAGCTCTTTCTTTCTCTCATTCATTTACAGTCGGGCATTATTCCTTCGTTCGTAAAATCAATAGAGTTCTATGTAACCAGTTTCAAGGGAATATATGCGAATAAATGTACCGTTTGTTATACCGAAAGTTCGATTATTATTTGTTTTCCAAGCGCAAAATAAATACGTTTCTTGGATCGGTGGGATGAGCGAGAGCATCATGAAAATAAATCATCCTACGAAAGCGATTTTCTCTTCCTTTGTGTATACATAATACGTAAGTAAGTACATACCTATATAACACGTACCTATATCCGTGAAAGTTCATTTTGAGAGAACTATTCTCGGTGAACGTTTCCAACGATAATGTGATATATAATATCGTTCGAGATTATTAATTTCATATTCGTGAGGGCACCGAGACGAATCGAACCGTTACGTGAGAAGGCAACACAAATCCTCGAGAGTTTTGTCGTCATCGATGGACAAGAAAAAATCGGTACGACCGCTCGATTATCGTTCGGAACGAACGGCAAAGAAGACAGAGAGAGAGAGAGAGAGAGAGAGAGAGAGAGAGAGAGAGAGAGAGAGAGAGAGAGAGAGAGAGAGAGAGAAAGTAAGAAAGAAAGAGAGAGAGAGAGAGAGAGACAGAAAGAGGAGGAACTTGTAGAAGGAAAGAGTGAATGAAGCGCAGGGGGCATAAGTGCAAGAGCGTGGGCGGCTGTATAAATACCTTGGCCCCTCGCTCGTAAGTCGGCCCTCGTCGTTCTTAAGGAGGCACGCGTATAAAGCCTCTTGCAAAAAGAAGAGTTACGACGCGGCGAGAGAGACAGAGAGAGAGAGAGAGAGAGAGACAAAGAAAGTACCTATACACGATAAAAAGAGAAAAGAAAAAAAAAAGAAAGGAAAAAGAAAGAAAGAGTTAGAGACAGAGAGAAAGAGAGAGAGAGAGAGAGAGAGAGAGAGAGAGAGAGAGAGAGAATATCTTCGAAGTAGAGACATGTGGAACGAAGTCGCAGTGTGGCCCCGGATGTTGAGACACTGGCGTCACGCCGACGAATTAATGGCGGAGGACACAGGCCAACGGGAGGACAATTATCCAGAGGATTTTATTTAGCTCCGCCCCGCAACCACTGGCACCCGTCAAAATATTTTCGAGCATCCTCGATGATCGAGCGACTTGGACCCTCTTCTTTTCTCTTCCCTTTCTTTTTTTTTCTTCTTCTTTCTCCCCTCTCCTCCTTCACGAATGGCAAACCGCCAAGATTCTCTTCTTCCTACGCCGTCGTCCTTCTTCTTCTTCTTCTTCGTCTTCTTCTTCGTCAACCACTTCCTCGAGACCTGGGACATCGTCTATACCTGACAACTACTTTATCCAATATGAGCTTCCCTCGTTCAACTCCAACCATCGTTCTTTTCACCCTCACTTCCCTTTCATTCTTTTTTCCTTTTTCACTTTAAGCAGGAAGCCTATTTACGAGCGATAAGTATGCCCGAAGTGTGGCAAATAATTTTCTCCTTTTCTCACGGTGAGTTCTTTAAAGAGATTCGCCATGTGACAATGGCACCCGCATTTATCCTACCACGATTATTTATCCTCGCTAAAATTGGTGATCTATCCTTTTCTTTCTTATTCCTCGTATAAATACAACACTTTATATCGTACTTGCTTCGTTAACTCCTCCGTTCCTCTAATTGATTCCAAACAGACGTGGTGTGTCCGTGTGTGGTATATTTTTTTTTGTCTTTTCTCGAAAGAGCGTTAGAAGGAGAAAAAGAAAAATAGAAAGAAGAGAAGGAAGCGAAATAGAGACGGCGGAGGACAAAAAGAGACAAATGTCACGTGTGACATCTGGCAGCGTGAAAATCTTGTGCGATCGTGCTCGTAAAACGACGATATTTCTCTCCCGATCTCGTAAAAGTCTCGATCGTGGTCTCAAGAAGAGTAAAAGAGCAACGAGAAGCGAAGAGAAAGATAGACAGACAGACAGACAGAAAGACAGACAGATGGACAGAAAGAGAGAGAGAGAGAGAGAGAAAGAGAGAGAAAGAAAGAAAGAGAGAGAGAAAGAGAAAGAGAGAGAACATCGTTCTCGTCTAATTAATAGAGGAGTATAAAATCCGGGTGAGTAGCCGTTCCTCGGGAGCCTCGGGGCAAGAAGGATCGCTCGCGAAGTAACGCCATTCTTCGGCTTTCAACGTAAGTCGCCGCGAAGAGATATCGCCTCGTGGATAATCTCTCGCTTGGTATCGTCGCCTCCGAGGGAATATGCAAATGGAGGAGGAGGCAAGAGAAAGACAGAGATAGGATAAAATGAACTCTTTCCCTTTCTCCCTTTTATGCATGTCCGTCTATCTTTCTCTTTCTTAACGTGTAAGTATTATACGTAGTAGGTGAAACGTTGTCGTCGACCAACACGATCACGGATATCACAATGGATTTAATTTTGTCGAGGATCCGTCGACGGTGCCATCGTCAGGCAGCTCGACGTAATTGCGCTTACCGATGTAAAGCCCCACGGGTATCACTGATCATTGGAGTCGAGAAGAGACGATGAAGAAGAGAAAGAAGAAGAAGACGAAGAAGAAGAAGAAGAAGAAGAAGAAGAAGAAGAAATGAAGGAGGAGGAGGAGGAGGAGGAGGTGGACAAGGAGGAGGAAGAGTGCGTGGGCGAAAAGGAAAGGTGGGCGTTTGGTCGGTCGCGCGTGGGCGCTCCGAGCGTCGCCAGTCTTCTTAAGCTACGCCGCTCGCGCTGACAGTACACCTCGCTTTAATGACGAGGAAACGCGCGAAGAAAAGGAAGTTCGATGTGCAGAAGCTCCGATATCTCTTAAAGAGAAGAGAGGGAGAAAGAAAGAGAGAGAGAAAGAGAGGGGGATAAGATAGACAGAGACGAACGAGAAACCCCGGTTTGACTACTATACTACTACAACTACTATTATACCGATATCATGACAACTATTATTACCATCATATCTTTACTACCGAAGTCTCGCGAATTCGAATCGGCGCGATCGCCAAGACGACTCGAGACAAACGACGGAATAAACAAGATCGTACATAATGCGCATGTCCCTTGGAATAATAATGACTCCAACGATGTCCACGTTGGATGGAATTTCTATTGTCGAGAACGCGTCCGGCATGTTTAATGATTTAAAGCTCATTGTTCAAGTCCTTCCACTCTTAAGATCACTGTGTCTAGAGTGTGAGAGAGAAAGAGAGAGAGAGAGAGAGAGAGAGAGAGAGGGAGAGAGATAGATAGAGAGAGAAAGAAAGGAACAGAGAGAGAGAGAGATCTTGTGTAGCACATCCTCGTAGGTAGGTAGCTCTCGCATTGTAATCTGACGTTCGATGCGTCTTCCTACGAATTCGAGAAAGAAAGATCGTTCCAAGAAAGAAATGCTCTGAAAGATTAGATTTTAATCGGATTGTCGACGTTGTAATTTTAAAATAGAGATTCTTTTCCATTTAACGTTATAGATTCGCACTAGAGATGTTTGAATCGACCGAGAATTTTCACTTTTTATCGTCTCGAGGAAATCGATGCTCTTTCACCAAAGAACTTCCGTCTTACGATTTCTAGTTTTCCTCGAGAGATCGAAATCGAGAGATTATTATACGATCTTACCCAAAGAATATAACCTTTGATTATCGAGAACAGCTACGGTCTGAGAAAAAAAAGAGTTTTCTTTCTTTTCTCTATCTCTATTTCTTTCTTCTCTCTACTGGCATGTGCAAGGGGAACCTTCTCGTTTAACTTATTCACCATGCATTTACTTAAACCGAAGGAAGGCCAGAATCGAACTGCTCCTTCGAGATATTCTCTATCTCTATCCCCTTTCCTTCTTTCCGTACTATTCCGTTTTACGATTCGAGCACTTACGACGCGTTTAAGTCGGATGACTGCTCCGTACGGTTCAGGAACGTTTCTACTATCTCTTTCTCTCTCTCTCTCCCTCTATCCCTTTTCGAGTGTAAGCACTTCCTTACAGAAGCCAAGGTATTACGTTTTGCTGGAAGGACCAACCCCAATGGGCTTTACGTCGTGCTCCCTTACCATCTTCGGCAAATGGATTAGAAAAACTCGCGTGGACGTTGGCTCGCCTCTTTCTCTTATTCTTCCACTTGCGCTTTACGATAATAATCGAAGGAAGTCGTCCTAATTATCCGAGGATTATTCTCCGACCACTGAGGAATTCTCGTGAACTTCCGTTCCACATCGGACTATTATCGAGGATTCCCATTATCGAGAATGTAAGAGGTCCGACCATTTTCAATTAGTTTCGTGTCAGGTTCCTTTGGATTTCTAATTTAGCTTGAGAGAGATCGAAGCTTCGTTTATAAGTCGAACGGGTGTTAGTCCAATTCAAGTCAAGCTGTCTTTTCATTTATTGGATTGTTACTTTCGAGAGAATCGAAGAAATTTGTTAAGTATGTCGAATGAAATACGTTTAGGTAAGTGGGAAGAAAAAAGAACATACTAAAAGTGTTTCTTTGTTTTTTCTTTTTTTTTTTTTTTCGTTTCGTATTATCCATTAACGATGCGCGAACTATGAGAAAATTGTACATTTATAGTGCGTAGACGAGGAGAGAATGTACCACGTAAGATTTTTATGAGATTCCACGCGATCGCTTGGAAATTTCCCAAGAGTGAAATAGTTCTTCCACGGAGCTCGTCTAAACGCAATATCGTAAAGCGTCGTTGTTTGCTACGAAACTGCAGTCATAAGCTGCATTAAAATTATCAATTACCGTGGGAGAATGTATATGTATAGTTAGGGAGAGGGTGTGATAGTAAGTGGAGAGGGAAAAGTCAAACGCTTGCTAGCTTGGAAAGTCTTACGCTTTAAATTTCGCGAGTTAAAGAACTTTGTTTTCCAAGTTTCTCGTAAGCGAAAGCCCATCGCGTGTCCGTCGACGGTGAAGAAATATAACGCGGACGATGGAAGGAAGAAGGAAGGAAGAGGTAGGAATAGAGAAGGAAGAAGAGAATTGGAAACGAAGAGAGAGAGAGAAGAAGAATAGAAGCAAAAGGGCAGAAGAAACTTTGTGCTAACAGTACGTAAGAGTTTTCAAGTCGGTACGACTACCTTCACTCGGTTATTATTCTCTACTATTAGCTAGGAAACCGCTATTAATTCTGTCATCGTATAAAGACTCTGCAATGGACTTTATGCACTTTAATACTCTGATTTCCGGCGGAACCGTAAATAATACAACTCTTAGTTATTCGATGCGAAAGCGAAACTTTTCCAACGTACTTTTGAATGAATAAAAACAAAATTAGAGGAAACCTAAGTTGTTTAAATATACTTCGTTAGTACCGACCAATTAGATTTGTTGATTCGTAAGAAAGAATTTTTAAAAGTGCCGATGTAAAATACACGTTTATCGTAGAAAAGAGATATTCTGTCGTACGTCGACACCTCGGTAAGAGAATTATTCCCTCGTCGAATAATTAAAGCCCGAGATAGATTCGATAGATTTTATTGGCAGTCCATCGAGCCGTAAAGCCATCGGATTGAACTAGACGATCGTGCCAAGCGTAATTTCTCCGGTGTTCTCTACACATACGCAGACACGTGCAAAATATACAGAGGGAGAGAGAGAGAGAGAGAGAGAGAGAGAGAGAGAGAGAGAGAGAGGAAGGGAGGGGGAAGAAGGACAGACAGAGACACACGGTTGCACAGTTATGGTTGCGACGATCATCATCATCGTAGCGGAACTTATTCGATTGCACGAACGGTGCACATTCGATGTGTAAAATCGAATGCCGATCGGCAATTCTCCGATATCTCCTATTGCTGCGTGCTCTCGTGTCTCTGTTTGCATCTCTGTTTGCTGCTGGGTGTAACTGTGGACGAATGTAGAGGAAGAAGAGGAGGAGGTGGAGGAGGAGGAGGTGGTGGTGGTGATGATGGTGATGGTAGTGGTGGTGGTAGTAGTGGTGGAAGTGGAGGAGGCATTAACCGCTCTCGCGTGAAAATCGATGGTCTGCGTCGTAATGTTTTCAGGCAACACGGTGAAACAGCCGGGACGGTTTGTCCACGAATATCAGCAGCCACGTCGGCGGCCGTAGAAACGGCCGAACGTGTATCCCCGTGTAACCAGCGGAGGTTCGTTAAAGCAATTTACAGCCTCGTTTGTAAACAAGCTCGTTGCTCGTTTGTTCGCGCTTGCGTATCGCCGATCGACGCGCTCGGCTTTTATCGCGACGAGAGTCACGTTCTTGCGGTTGAGTTCTCTGTGCCTGTATAGGAACCCTATACACGGATGATCGAGACGAGGGTGTGAATCCGATTCGCACGTTACATTTCCTCGGGGTTTGTGTAAAGATCGAAGAGACTCGTCGTGGATTCTATCTTATGTTAGATATCGAATTGGATCGAACGAACTTCGAACGTACCTCTTCGAAGGAGACACTAGTGATTCTAACGATAAATCTTCGATCGTAGTAGCAATAGTAAGAAACTACTTGAAAGATTAAAATCGAAAGAGAAAGGAAAAGTTGTCTCTTCGTACTGAAAATACGAGTCTATTTTCGCAATGTTCGTGAGTAATCACATAGCACGCGTGTCTCGAACAATTATCGACAGTGTCGGTTCATTTCGCGGGAGAAGAGAAAATCGATTGGCCACCTTGGCCTGGCACCCCTCTTCTCTCTCTCTCTCTCTCTCTTTCTCTCTCTCTCTCGCATGTCAGCTTTGTCCCAGGAAAATTGGATTTGTCTAGAATGCAAATGTAGAACTGGACTGCGGGGGGTTGCGTCTCCTAGATATCGTTTGAAGCTATTACGAAAAGAAGAAGAGACACGTAGTCGACTCGTGTTAGCCGTGAGAGAAAATTACGACGATCTAATATTTTTTTATTTTTAATCTTCTCTTTCTACTTTCGTTCTCTTTCTTTTCTCTCTCTTTTTTTTTTTCATTTTTTGTTGTCGTCTTACATTTTTGTCGGCGAACGTCGACGTAGATCCGAAGTACATCCGAAAGGAGCTACAAGAAAGTATATAATCTTGCTTTCCAACTCGATTGCCCTTGAGCAAATCGGATCTTCGAGAACGTATGCTCTAAGATACAAGGATACCACGTGCATACATATGTATAATACTTGCATAGAAGATAACTCATGATTGCTTGCTACCGCGTTTTACAGTCATGAAAATCGTTCGCCTGAAGCATCTTCTACCACCTATCCTTCTACAAGAGTTTACTTTGGGATCGATCGATCGATCGATCGATACCATCGAAGGATCGAATAGGCGTCGAAGCATGTCCGTAAACGTTCTTTAACGACTACCGTTCAAAGAAATTCTCCTTAATCTTGCGAAAGTGAATTTAAGAAGTTGTACTTTGACCTCATCGTACAACGTCTAAACTCGAAAATTGAATTCGTAAGAAGAGTTCGTCGTTATTATTCGTTTTATTAATCCTCTTGAAGAGTTTCTTATAAGGTAAAGAGCGTTTACGGGAAGGCGTTCTAACAAATCGTTTGCGAGTTAAAAATCTTGCCGGCGTTATTACGCTTCTCGCTCGTAAAAGACAAGAAGTGGTAAGATCAGGAAGAGAAGGAAAGAAAATCCAAGTTTATAAGTATGAGACAGATAGAGAGAGAAAGATAGATAGAGAGAGAGAGAGAGAGAGAGAGAGAGAGAGAGAGAGAGAGCGTGCCACGCGTATGCGTATTCTTGCCTAGGATAAGCAACTCGACAGGCTCGCAAAATTCTCGTAAAGCAGCGTCACGCTCGTCTCGACAGGTTGTAATCAGATATCCGCTGAGTAGTGAGTACCGGCGCACGCACGACGCTTCTCGTTCGAGTCGTGATTTATCCACGTAATAATATTTTTTCTCCTTCTTTTTCTTCCTCTTTTCTTTTTTTATTCCCTTTTGCTTCTCTTTTTATTCTTTTTTCGAGAATGTATAAGCATCGTCAGGTAAATGCCGCAACGACATAAAAGCAGGAAGGATAGTTGCAAAAGCAGAACGACGACGACGACGACAACGACGACGACGACGACGACGACGACGACGAAGACGAGGAGGAGGACGAAAGGAGAACGGAAAGGATAATTTAACGATAATTTATGAAAAGCGGTTACGTCAGGAAGACGCGTGTGCAAGTACGGTAGCCGAACTGGTTCGCGAGCGTGTAGCATTTAAACATTATGGCTCTGGAACAACGTGTAATTTCGTATCTCTCTCCACCATGGAAATTAATCAAAGCAGCGCCCAGTACTAGTACTCTGAGTTTTTCGCTAGTAGAAAGATACCCCTTGCGTACCGTTAAAATAATTATTCGAGTTGGACGATCTTTCTCATATTTTTTCATCTTTCTCTTTACCTCCGAGTTTTCTTTTTGACGAAGGGAAGAAAGAAGAGCGACTGGTCGTTGGACGATCGAGGTCGACGATTTGACACCGGTTCGACTTTAGTGTCATGTGAGGTGAAAGAGCAGAGAAAAGAGAGAGAGAGAGAGAGAGAGAGAGAGAGAGAGAGAGAGAGAGAGAGAGACAAAGACGTATCGCGTGACCATGATGATCGATGTCTGTCCGGATTAAATAATTCAGAGATTTCCGAGCGTATAGTCAGTCTCGTGCATAGTGAACGTGCATAGTCCAGCTGCCATTTCGACGTCAACGTTGTCGGTTATAAGATCGTAAGTGGGAGGTTAAGATGCGTCTATCGTCTGTAATTTTGCGCCCTGTTGGGAGAACAATGGCCAGTTCACGAATACATCGTGTTGTTCCCCTTCCTCCTTCTCTCTCTCTCTCTCTCTCTCTTTCTCTCTTTCTGTCTCTCTTTTCCTTCTTTTTTTTTCCTCCTATTTTTTTTTCTCGGAACACGCAACGGGAGTTATCGATCGATCTCAATCTCCGTATGGCATTCGAAATTTCGGAAAAAATATATTTCTCCTGCGTATAAAATTGGAACGACGTCGTTCTCGCATCGACGTTCTCTCTCTCTCTCTCTCTCTCTCTCTCTCTCTCTCTCTCTCTCTCTCTCTCCCTCTCTCTTTCTCTGTTCTTCAGTTCGACGGTATCCAGGATAAATTTATGCATTAATTTTCCTGCCGAGAATTCAATCGAAATGGAAGCGTTATTTTCACGAAGAGAATTTATTCTAAAAATATATGAAGACTCTTAGATGCGACAGAGAGATCTTACTGACAGTTTCCTTTCGTACCATCGGATTCCTCGATTTCAATGTTCGATCGACTTGTCATTTTACTACTTGTCGATGAATCGTCCAAGCTGTTCTCGTTAAAGCCGTCGACATTGGAATAAGGGAATGAAGGAAAGAAAAAGATAGAGAGATAGAGAGAAAGAGAGACAGATAGGGAAGAACGAAAAAAGAAAAAGGAAAAAGGATCGAGGGTCAGACTCCTTCGAATCTTCTCTCTCGGCTGCTTTACATATAGATCGAGGCACCTTCGCAGAAACGGAATTGGATTTATAATAATACTTAAACTCGCGAGAGGTCGCAATCGTAAAGCGTGCGACGGCTTTTAAATTTTTTTATGAGAGCCTCTGCTGGCTACCAGAGACCAGAAAGAGAAGAAGGAAAAGAGAAAGAGAAAGAGAGAGGGGGGGGGGAAGGGGTGAAGAGAAATATCGTAACGCAGATGGCAGCGAACGTTAGTTCGAAGCATAAATCATTCGTCGATTTTAGCAGTGACGACGCGTAACGTTTAACGCAACGTTAACGCGAATCAATACGAACGTAAAGGATCTTGGAATGCTCAACGATTTTATCGACGACGATGACGACGTAAGGACGTTAATTCTCATTGTACAGTATTATGGAGATCATAAACTGCCTTTGGTTCTCTTCTAGGTAGTCGCCGCAAACGCCACCGGCACCGTTATCCTCTTTCTTCTTCTCCGAAGGAGAATGGCGAATCTATAACGACTTGTACTCGTTTCCTCGATAATGTCGTCCCTTTAGCCAACGCTTAACTTCGTTTTCCTTCTTGTGGATCGCGGTCGAACGTATATACTCGGCTTTTATGAGCCTATAATGGAGCCTTTCTCGTTTGAAAGAGAAGGAGGAAGAGGATCGGGGGGATGGATATGGAACGTAAACGTCCAGGGAGGCAGGAAAAGTGCGATAAATAACGAAAACTTTGTGCGTCGCTTCGCACGTATGTGTATGTGTATATATCTACGAGAGAAAGAGACAGACAGGCAGACAGACAGACAGACAGACAGACAGAGAGAGAGTGAGAGAGAGAGAGAGAGAGAGAGAGAGAGAGAGATGAAGAAGCTGCTATACTCGTGGTTTAGAGAAGCAGTGCTTTTTGAAACGTGGGTGGGGATCTGTTCCGAAAGGGATTTCTCCAATACGATTACGTACTCGTGTATGTGTGTGTGTGTGTGTGTGTGTGTGTGTGTGTGTGTGTGTGTGTGTGTGAAACTCACGTGATTTCTATGTGTTGGGGATATACGGAAAGCGTCCACCTACGTCTTCCAGCTACTCGATGGAATATCCATTTGTCGACGTCTCGTTCCTTACGGCGATGAGGCTACTCCATAAGGGATATCGCTGTTTATTGGACGTATCCACCTTTGGATCGTCGGAACTTGTCGAATGGTAGTGGAAAAGAGACAAGCAGAAAAAGAGAAATATAGATAGGGAGAGAGAGAGAGAGAGAGAGAGAGAGAGAGAGAGAGAGAGAGAGAGAGAGAGAGAGAGAGAGAGAGAGAGAAAGGAAGTCCCTTCTCTCTTTGTGTCTTTTCATTCGTACGAAAGCCGTCGCTGCGGGGTACTGTCAAATATATTTCGAAGATGCGACCTCCTTTTGCGAGTACATTTGTGGGAACGTTGAAATATTCACGAACGTCGTTAAAGTTTTCATTTTTCTGATCGATTCTTTCGAATTAGATGCTTTTGTAAGGTATATTCATAGTAGGAATATAGGATCGATATGACAAATGATATCGTGGTTATATATTTGACACACATATATGTATATTACACACATATATATATATATTTATATGTATAATTTATATCTAGTAGTTTCTTTAAAAAGATCGTTCTCAGAGAAAGCTCTCTCTATCGTAGAAAAGAAGTTTTTATTCGGGCAAGGTGGATCTATAAGAACCGAGGACATCTACATTTTGGACGATTCACGTTCGAAGGAATAATCCATTCGTCGAATGGTCCTTTCGTCGCCAGTAGTTTTCCTCCTCTCTCTCTCTCTCTCTCTCTCTCTCTCTCTCTCTCTCTCTCTCTCTCTTTCTTTCTTTTTATCTTTTTGCGTTATATATACCTACTCCGACATTTACTTTTATTCGTACGGTTATTGATAAACGATAAAATCCAGCCGGAAGTTTCCCCCGTTCATAAATTTCACGGCACTTCCGTACGACGAGAAACGTTCGACAAACCATTCGCGACGAATAAATCACTTCTTTTCGTCCCCTCGGAACAGGGAATCGCGAGAGAGGCACGATTTTCCCCGGCTAACCGTAATCCCGAAGTTCTGCGAATTAAGAAACTCTTCGAAAAAGGACCCTTCGATTGAAATGATTAAGTGTGATTTTTATATATATATATATATATATATATATATATAATAATTTATTAAAATTGTATGACGAATAAAAAAAAAAAAGGAAAGATAAATAAACGAAAATAAATTATTGAACGATCTCTACATGAAATCTTCGTTAAAAGTCTAGCATCTTATTAAATATATATGTACACGTATGTATCTAATATATATATGTGTGCGTGTATGTGTGTATTATATATAGGTTCGATCGATTATTATATATAAGTATTATTATATATAAGTTCGATCGATTATTATCGTATTACATGAAATAATTACATGCCAATTTTCCTCGAGTTTATAAAAAATAAAGTAACTTCTTGGCATATAATTTTTCGCGTTAGTCGTAAACGAAAATAGTTGAATAAATATTGAAAATGTTAGGAAAAAGGGGCATGGAAGCGAGAAGTTCGTTTCGTGCGCGCGAGGGAACGATCGTAGTAGTCGAGACGCGTGTTTTCCGGAACGGAACCGGGAGGACTTTGAATTACTTACGTCGTCTCACAACGTCGACTTTACCTTCGGTATATCTCGAATAGAAATATAACTACATGAAGCTCGTCCTTCATTCTCTCTCTCTCTCTTTTTCTCTCTCTCTTTCTCTCTCTCTCTCTCTCTCTCTGTCTCTGTCTCTGTCTCTGTCTCTGTCTCTGTCTCTGTCTCTGTCTCTGTCTCTCTGTCGTTCTTCCCACAGCCCTTTTTCTCCATCAGCTTTTCTTTCGGCTTGTCCCTTTCCCTTTTCTTTCTCTTTCTCGGTTGCTTCTCCTCTTCCAGAATATTTCCCTTTCATCTTCGACCGAATCCTACCCCAAACCATGGAATGCAAATCGTATTTTGCTGTAAAACGTGTCGCTTCCCTACCACGGAAGCCATCACGGCGAATGTAGATATCGCACCGACGAATCGATGGTGGTTGGGGGTAGAAAGAACGAGCATCGTGCCGAGAAGGTTAGAAGAGGGAAGATGTTGGAGGGCAGAGGAAGAGAAGGGGGAGGAGGAGGAGGAGGAGGAGGAGGAAAGGAGGGTTTCTGGAATATATGTATATAGTCGAAGGCCCATCTCGAAAGAAAAATACAAGGGTAAGGGGGATTGTTCTTGGTGGAATGGTTGCTTGGGAGGGACAAAGAAAAGAAAAGAAAAGAAAAGAAAAGAAAAGAAAAGAAAAGGAGGAAAGAAGAGAAAAGAAGAAAAAAAAAGGAGAAAAAAAGGACAGTAAAGTTTTCTACCGGTCGCATAATGCCGAGGCATCGTTCGTATAAACTTTCGAGAATGGTTTCTTAAAGAAGAGCCGAACTATTTCCATATCGATGGAACTCTCTTGCACGATTTTGTACGGTCGTTTTATCTTCTGCATCAGATAGATTGATATCAAAGAGAAATTATATTAGTTTTAGTACTACTAATGTGAAATGCACCTACTAGATACGTAATATCGTAAAGGTAAAGCAAGAATTATCAATGTATGTATGAGAACGAGGAAGAGGAAGGGAAAAAGGAGAGAGGGATAGAGTACAAGTTGGAAATCAAATTAACACAGCGGAAACAACGTCGAGCGAATAAAACAAGATCTGTATTATAGCAAGAAGGAGAGCAATGATCCTTTCTCTTCCTCGTCCTATGGGAAGTCAAAGTAGACAGCGAGTAGTATATCGTTATGAGAGAAATTTCGAAGGAGGTCAGAACTCGCGACTCGAAACTCCGTTCGTGCGTTTTCGATTTAATTCGAGATATGCTGCAGTGGTACGCGGAATAATTTTCGCGATGCTATGAAGCCGAGAGAGAGAGAGAGAGAGAGAGAGAGAGAGAGAGGGAGAGAGAGAGAGAGAGTTGTAGAGTCGTACATACGTTCTACGTGATCTAAATCGTCGTATACTATATACATATATCTGTATTTGTGCGTAGGTGTGCGTGTACGCGTGCGTGTGTCTACGTATTCGCGAGCGGAGATGCTCAATCCGAGAGCGTGTCACCGCGTTAATAATAATGGGGATTTGGAGTTGTGCGGGTTGCTTCACATGCAAATCAGACAATCGCGGCCGATAGATACATGGGGTTGATGGTGGCGTACCGAAGAGCGAGAGGTAGAGGAAGGGTTGAAGCTTCGGACGGTGGCTTTAATTAGATTACTCCGCTATCGTCGTCCGCCTTTGCCGCGTCCGCTTTTCTCTCTCTCGCTCTCTCTCTCTCTCTCTGTCTCTGGCTCTGTCTCTCTGTCTCTCTGTGTTTCTGTCTCTTTCTCTCTCTCTCTCTCTCTCTGTCACACAGCTTCCTCGTTCATCGACAGAGAAGTGACACTCTGACGTATGTACGTAAAGTACGTTAATTGATAAACGTTTCGGATCGATGACGGCCGATCGTTTCCCTATAAAATCAATTATGCGAACACGATGAAATAGAACAAAGAGGATATGTGTGCAAAGTGATACGTATAAGGGTCGTCGGAGAGAGACGTCTGCTCTTGTTCTATTGGGAAAATATAATCAATGGAGAAATATAAGAAATTGAAATGAAATATTAGCGTGCCTGAAGAAGAATGGTATGGTAAGTAGGAAAAGTTAATAAACTAGAGTTAATGGATAGTCGGGGTGAACGTATATGAGTATACAGAAGCGAATGGGAGGACGAATGACATGGAAAGTGAAAAGTGTTGGAGAAAGAGGAAAGAGTAAGAGAGAGAAAGAGATAGAGATAGAGAGAGAGAGAGAGAGAGAGAGAGAGAGAGAGAGAAACAGAGAAGAAGCAAAGAATACCCGAGGCTATTCAGAGGGGCGAAGGCTCGACTCCTGTGCATGGCCCTTTCTTGCCGATGATTGGACACATTCCACTCGCTTCCTCGTCCCCGTCAAGCACGACGGGTTCGTCATTGTTTCGCGACAAATTAGTTTGTCAAAACCGCCGGGAGAGAGTGAGTGACTCGCGCGAGTCATTTCGCCTTGGAACGCGACTAGGCTTGGAATTGAGAGAGGCCGTTAAACTAAAAGAAAAGAGAGAGAGAGAGAGAGAGAGAGAGAGAGAGAGAGAGAGAGAGAGAGATAAATTGAAAGTGGTAGGAGGAAGGGAGGACGAGGTAGAGACAAACTAAAATGCCAACCATACCAGCCAACGTATATTTCTGTGCGCAATTCGTCCGTCTTTTCAACGCCGAAGGTTCAACGAACTTTACTGAAAAGTGGACGCAGTCTGTGTTGTTTCGTTCCATTGGTGCTACCTAACAATTTTTCTTTAAACGCAGACGTCCCGAGAATGTTGTATTTTTTAACGCCGAAGAATAAAGCTAAAGAATAATGCCTAGGAAGTGTGTATATATAAAAAAAAAAGAGAGAGAGAGAGAGAAAAAAAGATGTTTTCACTAACACTAGAATCATTATTCTACCATGATAATATTTTCAATAATTGGAAGTAGTAATCACATCGTGCGCTGCAACTTTCGTACTGAACGAATCGCACGGCTATGGTACACGCGTAACAAAAGCGCGTCTATGAATTAAACTTAATTATTATTGCATATGCCGCGGCAGCAATGCAATTTCTGCATGGAAATTAAAGGTAGAGAGAGAGAGAGAGAGAGAGAGAGAGAAAGAGAGAGAGAGAGAGAGAGAGAGAGGAGAGAGAGAGAGAGAGACAGAGAGAGAAAGAGAGAGAAAGAGAGAGAACATGTGTGGCTCAACAGTAAAAGAGCATCACTGAATCACCATTTTGCATTTTTCATTCCTTTTTTAATTGTGACTCGACCGACCTCTGACCTTACGAATTTATAACGTAGCATTATGTTAATGAGGGTGACGCGCGTGAAATTGCAGCCATGCGGAAAAAAGATTACAAGAAAAAGAAAGGCAGAAAGAGAAAAAGAGAGAGAAAGAGAGAGACAGAGAGAGAGAGAAAGAGAGAGAGAGAGAGAGAAAGATCGTGGATAAGTAAGACATGAAGATGAATAAAAAAAAAAAAAGAGAGCAAGATCGAAGGACAAAAATGTTATTTTTCTGTACGAGATAAAACCCCTATGTCGGTACATTGTACGTCGTAACGTGTCACCCGATATATACCGTAATTACCTACAATCAGTCATGGGATTACGTAGATTCTGCGGTCTCGAGTGTCCCCGCTATTCGTTTCTTTCTTCTAACGTCTATCTCGCATGCACAATCACCACCGTTAGTGTAACACTAGGAGAAAAGGTTTCTGTGAGCGTGCTAAAGTGCACCTCTCTCTCTCTCTCTCTGCATTTCCACTCCGCCCTACCTCCCCTTATACATAGGAAGTTTTTGCAGACTTCGTTGAATCGTGAATCATGGAGGAAGCAGGGATCGTTCCTACCATAATTTCTTTCACGGTAGCGATAAAAATGTGCCGGTTTAGTTGGTTCGTATAAAAAAGAAACGCTGAGGATGGAAAGAAAAAGAGACGAAGAGGATGAGGAGGAGGAGGAGGAGGAGGAGGAGGAGGTGGAGAGAGGAGAAGGGACCGTCGTCCAAGTGAAGCACTTCGGTCGAAAAGCATGGAAAATGGAGAAAAACTCGAGCTGAGGGGTTCTAGGCCAGGATAAATAACTTTGTTCCCGTCGCGCCACCTTTTTGAGAGAGCAAACAGAGACGGAACACTCCTAACACTCTTTTCCAGTTTGTAATAAAGCGTGATGCATCGCACCTGCTGACATAACTTCGCGACTTTCTAGAGCTAGTTGGTCCTTGTTGCCAGCACAAAGCTCCTTCCCAGCCAGTTCTAGTAAATTTTTATCGCAAAAGTTACGATTAGAATCGATGGCTTCTGAATGAGTCACCGGTTATTTCTCACCTTTCTCTCTCTCTCTCTCTCTCTCTCTCTCTCTCTCTCTCTCTCGTGTTTACGCGTGGGTGCGAAGTTACGAGCAGGTGTGAGAAGTATTATCCCTTCGTTTCTTGTTTGTGGGAAAAAAAACACACACACGGTGAGGTTCTTCTTTCCATTATCGAACTCCCTTTCGAAGAGTATCAATTTTTTTAATTTCCGGACGGTTGAAAGATCCCTATCTTTTCGCGACGATCGATCACTAGCTTTTGCAATTCTATTGCGACGGATCAAATCTATGAATATACAAACCATTTATTTAACCGATCTCTTATCAATCGTTCGATTTGTTTTTCTATGTTAGTGATCTTTTCGAAATTGGACTCGCAAGCAGTTTTAAAAGAAAATATTCAACGAGAGTATCTGTGATAAATCAAGTTTCCTACTCGAAGGATGACGAAGAGGTCTTGAACACGAGTTATCTGAACTATAATAAATTAAAAGTCTTTTTACAACGTGCAACTTTTCTTCTCTATCTATTATGAACGAGTGAGATACATAGTTACAAGAGAAAGAGAACGAGAAAGCAAGAGAGAGAGAGAGCGGAAAAGAGAGAAAGAGAGAGACAGAGAGAGAGACAGAGAGATGAAACTCGAAGGGAAGCAGTAGTGTGATGGACGAGCAACGTCAGGAGTGAAATTCCCTGGGTACAGGATGCGAATCGCTATGGGGATATGTATGCAGTTATGCAGACTCCACCGATGCGTCACTCTAGCGCATTATACGTCGTGCCATGGGATCGCACATATTCCCTTGAGATCCTTCAACGACCAAGGGTCCTGCCGGAGATATAGTCCGTCTCTTAGTACACTCTCTTTTTCCCTCCATTTCCTTAGTTACAACTTGTCACGTGTCTTCTGAGATCTTCCTTTTTCCGAGAAAAAAAATGATTCTTTTAAGAAATCGTGGAATAAATTTCGAGTTTCACAAGGATTCACCTTCCTATATCATTTTATAATACAATTTTGAACATTTTCTCGTATCTATTAGTGCTGTTGTGGTAGCTGCTTATTCGAAGAATACCGACGGATACGTATAAGATCGTTTAAAGATTCGGCGAAGAGATAAAGGATTTCGGTGTACCTTGCTGTAACATCGCGAATGTAAGGCGTGGCTCGCAAACGACGACGTGTTCTTCCAACCCTCGCGCTTGTTCCTGTCGAAGCTATCTGTCAATTTCGTAGCGGTTCACTGGAGGGTACACGGTCTTGCCTTCTGCAAGAAAGTTATACAGAAAGGAACGGTCGCGTTAAAATTATGCGCTCGTTCAAGCAGATCGCGGAATGTGCTCGTTAACGAACATATCTCAAGTCGATTTAAACGCGTAACCATTACGAAACCACACGACAGTATCGAAAATCGTTTGATAAATATTTTTTCTAGCTATCTAATTAGATCGGTTTTCTTTCGATGAAGTCCGAGATATCGAACGATGGAGGAAGTCTAATATATAAATCGAAGGATTTATCAAGAAAATAAGATTTTTATGTCTCCGTGAATTTCTCGAGGTGGAGCTTATAAACCAATCCTCGAGTTCAAAGGTATTTAACCCTGTAAAAATCTACTGTTTGCGAGTACGGTATATTTTTATATCTTGCACTTTATAGATTCACATTTATGAAATTGACAACGACAGATAGAAAGAGAAAAATTTGTTCTTTTGAAAAGCTGTTGCGATCGCATAAATTTGTGAAACGAGTAGTTAACGAGGACGGCTTGCGTTGCGTAGATATGAACAAGAGAAAGAGGAAAGAGAGAGAGAGAGAGAGAGAGAGAGAGAGAGAGAGAAAGAGAAAGATAAACTATACGTGTGTTTGTACGCGAGAAAAAGAGAGAGAGTGAGAGAGAGAGAGAGATAGAGTGAGAGAGAGAGAGAGAGAGTTTGACAGCCGTTTGGAATAATTACCAACATCGGCAAATTGGAATAGGTGTTTTGGGATCGACAGCAATTAATCTCCAGCGTGTCGTGATAATGACGAGAGGATTTTCCTAATTAGAACCTTCGATGCGTCGAACGTTCATCTGCTTCGCGTTACTACGCCATTTTCGTGCTAGATTACATTGCAAAGCTCATTATTTCCCGTTTTAATGTCGGCGCGGAATCGACTGAAATGTCACCGATGGATTCATTAATTTCAGCTTTCGCCTGTAGGAGTTCAAATATGCGTGACCATCGAAATCCAATTTTGTTAACTCATTTCTACGAAGTAATAAAACTTGATACGATACGATACGATACGATACGATACGATACGATACGAACGGAGCGAACTAACAAACGTAGGAAAATCAACGGTGCCGATTCGTCCACGTGTTCCGCGTTACGGCGACGCTCTCGAAAATTAATGATCGACGCTCATGACGAAATACCGGATCCTGCGTATTCGATTAAATCCGAACAGAAATTTTAACGATAATACGATTATATTCATCCAGTGACCTCATCGTCGTCCATTCCCGCCTTTACCGATCCTGCTTTTTCGACAAAACGAGATACGCATGTATTCGTGTATGTCCTGATCATCTCGTTTAACTTCGAAATATTTTCGAACTTGATAAACTGACCTCCTCCATTTGTTTCCCCCGACTCCCGAACTCTTCACTTTGAATATCGCTTAATAAATTGTCGAGAAACGAATGAATTCAAATTTTCGGGCGACGCTTCGTCGCTCGATCTCTCCCACCATACTCGTTCGTACGAGGGTTCGTAAATTCGAAAGTTTCATCGCGTTTAAAACGCTCTGGCGAATATAAAAAAGATTCTTCCACGCGACGGGTAGTGTTGATTAATATTAGATTAAACCTATGGTCGTTTCGCAGAGGGTTGAACGGACCTTTTTTATTTTTTACATGCATCCCTTTGTCTCTCTCTCTCTCTTTCTTTCTCTCTCTCTTTCTCTCTCTACCTCTCTCTCTCTTTATTTCTCTACCCTTTATACGTTCAACGATTGGAAGCGTAGAATTAAAACGTCGTCGATCCAGAGGTAGAGAAAAAAGAGGAGGGAGTGAAAAATGCGTCTACTAAAATTTATCGCCGTTTTCTCGTTGCACTCCAACTAACTTCGTATATTTTTTTCATTGTTTTATCTAGTCCCATCCCACACGAAACCATTGGCTAGCCATCAGAATTTCAAGTACGAGTACACGCAATTACATTCGCGTTTACGCGCCATCACGCTTTCCTCTCTTCCTGGCTTTCCACAGGCAGGAACATTTTTTTCTCATCGCGGACACGCTTCTCACGCACGCGGCAACGCACGGTATTGGTTATCGCGGTAGACACAGGCGGTGCCCGCGACAAGTTTGCTTTCTCTCTCTCTCTCTCTCTCTCTCTCTCTCTCTCCCACAAATCGGGGAACATCGATTCGATCGATCGTCCCCTTGTAATTAAGGAGGGTCCTAACGAGGCGCTGCATTTCAATGGTATAATAATCGAGCGTCATCGTGCTTTCCTCTCTCGCTCGCTAACATACACAAGCAAACACATGCATGCACACACACACACACACACACACACATACATATGTACAGATACATATTCTCTCGAATAGGAGAAGGGATCGGAAACAGTCGGCACGGAGAGAGATAATCCTATGGATCAGTGGAGCCGAGGAGAACAGTAACACGGCGACATTGCCTCGTAAATTCCACGCTTGTGCGTGACTCACGATACGATCGAGCCCTTTTGGATTAGCCATCACCCTCTTCTTCGCACGCGCTCTCTCCCTCTCCCTCTCTCTCTCTCTCCTCCTCCTCCTCCTCCTCTTTCTGTTAGTGTAAAGAGTTTCGTCTAACTAGTCCTAGATACTTAATACTTTGCCATTCTCTGCGATCGAACGAAATTGTAAGATCGACCGAGCGAGAATTCGAAATCGGTTTTCGAGGAAGGAAGAAAGAGAGAAAGAGAGAAAGAGCATGTTGGTTAAAAGGGATATCCCATTTCTAGACGGATACTCGTTACGCTCGATCGGATCGAAAGATCCCACCTTAATGCCGACTTGCGATCTGGAATTGAGAGGGAATCGTTTCGAGGCCGTTTCACCCTCTACATCCATGGATTTCAACGAACCCGATAGAGGGTAATTAATTTCGCGAAGAGGAAAGCGTTGTTCGCTACGTAATGGAAATGATCGATACCAGTGTGTTATGGGGCTTACTTTGCTCAAAGACACGTGTAATGTTCTCGAAACGTGCCATTTTCAATCATTACAACGATCGCTTGATTCTCATGATCATTTCACTAGCAGAATTTCCAAAGGCTCAATCACTTTGATCACTTCGAATCTTTACGATCTTCGATATTATCGAGAACTTTGACTGTCTACGTTGTGTTTTGCATGAAATTGATAAAAGAAGGAAAGCGACAAAGCGAAACGATTCTTAAGGAATCCGCTTATTTGGAAGAGAAAGTATTCGAATCTGAAATCGACGTTCTTCGAATGTACTTTTCGACGGACCACCAACCTGTCTCTTTCTCTTTCCCTTTTACCTCGTCTGTCTTTCACCTTGAGTCTCGTGGGGAAAAGGGTGAGGTAAAAGTAAGGAGATAACGTGGCACAATAGCCGACGAGAGTGGCTTCTTAGCATCCACGATTGCATTAGTCAAATTCTTATTCCTCCTCTCTACCCTTGGAGGACTTTCGAAAGGAGGAGCGAACATGCTAAAAGAAGAAAAATAAGAAGAGGAGAAGAAAAGAAATTTGTTCGACGACGAGTCCGACAAGAAGTGGAAAGAAAACGAGAGAGGAAACAGCACTGGTAGCAACAACAGAGGTAGTCGGTGGTTTGAGTGAGATATTCCGTCCGACGACGGAAACGTGTCGCTTGCTACCGTACGTTGGCTTGTAATGCGAAACTAAAACAGAATTATCTGGCACCCTCTTTGGTAAAATAGAGAAAAAAGTGATAGAAAGAGAGACAGAAAAAGAGAGAAAGAGAAAGTTCGAAGGGTGATTCTCAGCGAGGGTGGTTGTCATCGCTTACCATATATTCTCGTATCGAAAGAGGGTGCATTTTAACGTGACTAAAAAAAGGTATCTACGTTGTGCTTAAGGCCACATTTCGTGTTTGAAGGAAGAAGTTTTGGGTTTTACCAAAAAAAAAGGAACAAGAGAGAAAGAGAGATAGAGATACATAGGTAGACAGATGGATAGGTAGAGAGAGAGAGAGAGAGAACGAATACGATACGCGATGTCACGTTGTGTTTTACACATCGAAAGCTTCCATGGGAAGCACCGAGAGAACGTATTGATTCGATGGTGCATCCCAACCACCTGTCTCCTCCCTTTCTCCTTCCTTCTCCTCGCCATCTATCCTCGAAATCTCGCGGATTGATTTGCAGTATTTCGAGGATTACCATCCTACCCCCTAACTCTCTCATCGACCAGCGAAATTCTATTCGCGTCAAGGAAAATGCCGTTTATTATTCGCCACGAGAGGAGGGGCAGGAGTAATGGACTGTTGTTTTTTTAAGGAATACCACTCGGCAATTTGCCAATAGTGGTACCGGAATGAAATATTTATGAATGGAGTCGTTCCCACGATTTTGGAGTAAAAGATAAAAATCTTGTACGAAAATTTACATTGAAGATATTTGAGAAGAGAGACAAAGACAAAGACGCACAGAGAAAGAAAGAGAGAGAGAGAGAGATAGAAAGCCATGAAAATTCGACATAAGGAATAGGAAACGGTAAAGTGAATTTATGAATTTTGACAAAAGAATAATGGAAATAGTAATCTCGCCGAAGGCGAACTCGATCTATGAGAAAAACGGAAGAAATGGCTTATTGCTTCTCGCACGTGCCGACCAAAACCCTTCCGAGATCGGAGTATCGAGTCGTAGCTCAAGCTCGAGAGCATATTTCAGTCTCGCCTTACCAAACTCGCTCGTAAATCTTCTTGGTTGGCGAGACAAACAAGAACGACGACGACCAGCGGAGGTGCCTGCCAAATTTCAAGAAGAGGAGGTCGCGTGGGTTTAAGAAAATACTTTCGTTCGTTCACTTCGACCAGAGAATTGAATCTTTTTTCATTTGTAAGTTCCACGCTATTCGGTTTAATTATATATACACGAGCGTCGCACTTTCGTCCACATTTATTTTAACTTCTATCCATTCTAATTCGATGCTCACTTTAGAAACTAAATCCGTACGATTTGGAGTTCGTTGTAAAAATCCGTTAATACTTTCGTTTTGGTTATAAAAAAGGATTTATTGGAAATAAAATTTCATGATCGTTACGATTTCATTTCAACCATAACGTCTTTCTCACGATCGTTCATCTTTCCCTCCCTTTTGTTATTTTTTCTCTCTCGAGTGCGTTGCTGCGGCAACGATATCGCTGCCGGTCGCTTTTTGAGAGGTCGTCTCGCCGACCACGTCGAAAGGTACACGAGCCAAGAGTATCACGTTTCAATGGTATCGATGATGCTTGCACGTTGATATTTCGTTGAACCCCCTCGTCCGTCGAATATATCGTGATATCAACGCTTCCCGTGAATACCAAAAACAAACGACATTCCTTTGCCTCTCTTTACACGAATTACTTACTTTACCCATTGATGTTTCTACTATAATCCTTGTACCGGTATCGTAATGTCACTTTGATAAAACGACTTTCTTTTTATTATCGTTTAGAACGGTTTGTTGAATGAAAAATTAATCAAATCGATTCCCGATTTGACATATTCGATAGAATTTTAACAAATTCTTCATTTGAAAGAAAACCTCCAATTTTTTCTACGATCAAATTAATAATATTGTAATCGATATATAGTATAATCAAACATTGGAAAAAATGGATGAATATATAAAAAATGAATTAAAAGTAAATGTAATATCATTCACTAATAACTAATTGTAACGTTATTTATTCATTTAATATTGTATTTTAACAATCGGATAGATATCGAATATTTTCCTTTTGAATTTTTCTTTTATATATCCTGGGCTATTATAATACATGTCATGCTTCGATGCGTATAATAGAAGCTAATCTAAGTTGGCACGAAGCATGGTCCTTTATCTTCGAAGCTGCCTACTCCTCACGTAGACGAAAAATTCGTTATCTATAGTCCTCTCTGTCGTATCCAGGACGATAGAATTTCCTGGTCCCTTCCGTCGTCATCATCGTCGAACGTGTACCATTCTCCTTCCTTCAGTAGTCTTTCTCCCTCTCTCTCTTTCTCTCTCTTTCTCTCTCTCTCTCTCTCTCTCTCTCTCTCTCTCTCTCTCTCTCTCTCTCTCTCTCTCTCTCTCTCTCTTTCTCGTTTCACTCTCAATCTCAATCTCAACAGATGATAGCAACTGTACGCCTCATTAGAACCCTGGAGTAGGTACTACGAGGAACGCGCGACTCGCCTATAGATTTTCCATCCTCGCGTTCGTTTGTACGCCATGCGTCTCGTCACGTCTCTTGCGTGGGAGAGAACAAGTTAGAGTGACAGAGCGAGAGAGAGATAGAGAGAGAGAGAGAGA
>NC_057687.1:5214683-5214942 GCF_014466175.1 Vespula pensylvanica | reverse complement strand
GAGAGAGAGAGAGATGGTGGGTTCCGATAATGCACTTATACGGACCACCGTAGGGAGGGCTGGTGAGCCTCGTAACAAACGCATTCAATGCCACCTTGATTGGACCTCGAAATGCGACGATACATCGAACCACCGAGCACGATGTAGCAGCCTGACGTTTTCAGTTCGTACGATTCGATTATTCCGCTCGTGTAACCAAGCCAACGCGAGAGGAAGAGAGAGAGAGAGAGAGAGAGAGAGAGAGAGAGAGAGAGAGAGA
>NC_057687.1:5207275-5214583 GCF_014466175.1 Vespula pensylvanica | reverse complement strand
AGAGAGAGAGAGAGAGAGAGAGAGAGAGAGAGAGAGAGAGAGAGAGAGGAGGTAAAGGGAATCCACTCTTGAGAGCGTACAATGAACCATGATAATAAGATATTTGGTATACATCTTTTGGTATTCCATTTCATATTTCTATTTTCTATTTTTATTTTAACTATCAAAGTTGTATGATTTGTTATCTATTGATATCGATTTTGTTGGAATCTTTTGTATTTATTCGATTCTTCTCGAAGAGAAACGAGTCGATAAGTAGACGTACACCTGCAATAAAAGATTTCTCCTGAAAGATATTCGATTTAAAGGGGCAAGCGTGGTAACGTCTCGATAATGTACGTGTTTCCATCGCACGTATCATTCTTAAGATAACGTATCGAGAGAAGTGCATCGGCCGTTTGGACTAACGTCCTCCTTTCCATCAATCTCTATCTGCCCTTTTATCTTAAACGTCCTTACGATTTCAAATATAATCTCGTACTAAGTCTTCTCGTCGATTTAAAAAGAATAGAGAAAGAGAGAGAGAGAGAGAGAGAGAGAGAGAGAGAGAGAGAGAGAGAGAGAGAGAGAGAGAGAGAGAATAAAGGTAGAGGAACGAACTCGAAGACAGCTCTCTGTTATGCAAGCACAGACATATGTGCACACTTATATGCAAGTCATATACCAGATCTTAACTTTAGGATAAGGATGACGCGCCGAACGTGTATCGATCGACGTTTACGATCCGCAATGTTCGATTTCCTCGAGGGGGAGAGTGAGGGAAGAGATGACAGACACGTATAGGGTACGGTCGTTCTTAACGACAATACAGATAAGAAGTTCTCGATGATACGATCGAAATCTGACGGTTCCTTTCCACGAAGGAAATCAAACGATTCTTTCGTTTCCTCTCATGGGAATTTACGATGGTGGGAGGAATAAGGAAAGAGATAGATATATTATCAGAACCGTCCATTTTTCTTATATAAATCTGAAAATTGTAATTTTCGATATTTTGGGAATGGAATTATATGTTCGTTTGAATAGAAAAGAAAAAAAAAAAGAATAAAACAAAGAAAATCGTTAATGTTGTAATAGGATGAGAAGCAAATTTGTCTTCTTCGTGTAATAAGCAGATATACTATGTGTACGTATATCCACGTATACATAGTTGCGTGCGCAAAGCAACAAGCAATCTCGAGGGATATAATAACGTACGTCGGCGTTTCGAGATCCAGACGGAAATTCCAGCGGTAGGTACTCGCATTACTCCCTGAATCGCGGAATGCCTTTGACGTATACGATAGAACGCATTTGTAACGGGTACGCGGAGAAATCGGAGATAAACGAAAGCGCGAGTAACCCGCGATTTCCAGGGATGAATTGTTTATTGCATTCCAATGGAGACGACGGCAACGATGTTCCAGACATGGATTTCGCTTCGCGAGTAAGAAAGTCGAAAGAGTATGTCGAAATCCAACTTCCGATGAAATATCACCTTTTCTCTTTGATTCCGTGTATACGACGAAGATACGACGAACGAGCCATCGTAGAGAAGAAAGAGGGATGAAAAGTAGAGAAATTCGTGATAAAATCCAAAAATGTTATTCCTTTATTAAATTTCTCCCTTGCGAAATGTGCACGCGTATGCACATGCTGCGAAAACTTGTTACGAAAAATATTCCACTTTTGTTCCCGCTATCATCCACTTCCGCTACTTCTCTAAAAAATTTGTCGAATTCCGTCGCAGTATAACTTCGAAACTCGTTTGTCGTTCGTTAACTTCTCGTTTACGAGCGTGCTCGAAATTCGTAAGGTAATTAGAAAACAATCTCACGGAGATATTTGTATCTACATTTCTTTTCTCTTCCATTCTTTCTCTCTCTCTCTCTCTCTCTTTCTCTCTTTATTTATCTATCTATCCATCTATCTATCTCTCTTTGGCTTTCCCAATATTGAAAGTTTTTTTTAATCTTGTCCATCCTCCAATTAATGGCCGTGAGGCAGCTCTTTTTTTTACGTATGACTGCATTTTTCAATCTCTTTCACAACGCGAATGCAACCTACTATAGAATTTCTATAGATACATAATAATCGAGAGAAACGTATCGTAGAAGTATAGTCGTACGAATGAAAACGCGAATACCAAGAGACACGAATCGAGTATCTCGCGTATGCTTATTGGCTGTCGTAGACCTACCGATATCTCGAGTCTTATCTCGCGCGCGAATTAAATCGAACACGTGCATGGTGTGCGAAAGAGAAGGAGAGAATGCGAGAGTTACACCGACCAGTAGCCGATCGACCTGTTATTACGCGATCACATCGTTATTTAAAGTTCTACGGTAGGAGTGGTAGGAGTGGTAGCAAGCAACAGTAGCGTATGGCATGAGTAGCACAGCAACAGCAACAGCAGCAGCAGCAGCAGCAGCAGCCCCTAAGGCGACTCGGCTTTAATTCATCGCGCCACGGACGATAAGAACGGAGCAACGAGAGATTAACGAGGCCGATTTTCGCGACGTTATTCCATCCAATGCCGGAACGTCTTCGTGCCGTAGAGAGAAACTGGAAGCCCGTGGGCTCCAGTTTCTTTTACGGACTGCTCGAAGATCGACGAGGTCCAAGCGTAAACTCGACCTTATCTTTCTCAAAGACTCCAACATTTTTTTCGGATCTCTTTCTTTCTTAACTTCTTTTTTTTTCATTAATGCAAGAACGAACGAAAGAACGGTAGCTTCTGCTCTCTCTCTCTCTCTCTCTCTCTTTCTTTTTCTCTCTCTTTCTCTTTGGTCGATCGATTCATTGAATAAAAAGTCTCGAAACAATTTACATAATACGCAGTACGCTTTTTAAGTAGCGCCGCGGGCCGCGAGACGGTAAAGATTGATTTATCAAGCGAACAGAATTTACGTCGTTTTCCTTCGCTTCCTCGTATTTCGCTGTGGTATAATTTTCTCTGATTAATCGACCGGCTTTTCGTCTTCCTTTTGTTTTTTTTTCTTTCTTCTGTTTATTTTTATTTTCATTTGTTATTCTTCGTTTCGTTCTCTATGACCTTCTCCTCGAAGGACTGCTTTTGTGTATTCTTCGACCAATCAAGGTTCTTAGATTTCGTCGGATCGTTTTTCCGACGATTAGGAAAGAGTCGTACGCGGTTTTAACGTATTTAGGTCGGAGATATCGATTTCTCTAAGCGAGCGAGAGCCATGGATGAACGTCGATTACGGTCGAGCCCAACCGTTGCCGATTGTCTCGTTCCAGTGTTCGGTCGGCGACATAATGGTCTCGTAAATCGTACGTTGTTTGTAATTAATCAGGCCAGACTAATCGACTCAAGAGAGAGAGAGAGAGAGAGAGAGAGAGAGAGAGAGAGAGAGAGAGAGAGAGAGAGAGAGAGAGAGAGAGAGAAAGAGAGCGTGCTTCAAGCACCGCGACCGATCGAGAATGTAGCTCCATTTTGAGAACTAGGCCAAGTGTTTCGGAGAAATACGCTCGCATATAATTTCCTCCTAATTGTGAATCGAATTGTGACGTCGTAGGATTGTCGAATAATCGTCGAAGCGAGCGAAGCTCTCTAATGACTTATTCTCTAGTGTTAAAATCGATTGGACTCGTTTGTTCGATAATTATACTTAACAAAGCAGCGACACGCACGAAAAGCGTGTGACCTTAATATATAAATAAAAATATAGGTGAATAATTTCGGTAGAGACGATTTAACGTTGAATAAAACGTAAACAGAATATTAGACACGAATGTTGTACGGTCTTATCTCTTTGTTATTTTTTCTTTGTTTCTTTGTTTCTTTTCTCTTTTAAATTCTCACGACCTTCGTTAGTTAACTACGAACCACGGAGCGATAAACACGTGCGTACTTTCATACACGTTAAAGTTCGCAGTAAATTCCCTATCGATAATCATTTCTCATTCCACTCCACTTAAATCAAGCACGGAAATCACGCTAATCTAGCGTTATCGATAACGCATAATATAGCAGATAGCATGAAGTATTTATTATGCAAATGGAGAACACACGAAACCGTGGTGGCACTGAACTCTCGAGTGACGTTCTGGGGGTCAATGCACGATCTATCATTACCAACTGATTCATCGAATTTCAGGAAACATCGAGTCTACATATTCGTTTGAGATACGTTGATATCAGCCAGATATATCGAGTATTTCTCGCTAACGTAAAATCAGTGACGAGGTTAGATATGGCGTATAAACACGGATATTACACGAATAAATTTAAGAAAGAGAGAACGTGAAAAATAGAAATGTAATTAGCAATGTTTGTATAGTTAAAAGAGTATGTACGAAAGAGAAAAAGAAAGACTTCGGTCTAATCGTTTTTAGCGAAAATAGAACATCAGAGATAATGCATTATTTTCATGACCGTTTCTGTTTTCTGCTCGCTCGTCGCCGACGTTAGATACTTTTGCATATAAATTGACGTTTTTCTGTCGAGAAAGAGGGTACTGGAATTTGAATCATTTTCATAGAAATGAGAAATCTGTGATTACTTCACGGATCGTACGAGCGAGACGAGAAAACTAGGAGAAGATTTTTTCGATTCCGGAATGATTACAAAATTCTCCGATCATTTGTGTAAATTTTTTTCTTGAAGATTTAATCTAGGAAATCATAAGATCTTGGACATTTTCAAATCTGCGGGAACGTCGTTCCTCTAATTAAATTCGAACACGAAAAGAAAATATTTTTAAGAATAATTTTTGCGATTACACGTCGAACACAAAAAGAAAATATTTCAAATTGCGTTACTACTAACGGTAGTTTAGACGTAGAAAAAAAAAATAAATCTCGTGAGGATTAGAAATCGAATTAGAAAAGGGAGCTGAGAAATTGGTGGACAAGAAGAATAGTCCAGCGTTTGGAAACTACGTCTGTTCGAAGCGTGCCGATTATAAATTCACGGGTAAGAATAAAGCGTTGGTTTCTGAAAGCATTAGGAACAAGCGGTTGCCCAATCGAGCGAGGAATCCATGAATGGAGCAGCCATCCAGAAACACAGCTGCCCTCTTTCTCTCTTTCTCTCTCTCTCTCTCTCTCTCTCTCTCTGTCTCTCTCATTCTCTTTCACTCACACTGCCTTTCTTAGTCTTCTCTTGTCGTCGCAAACGACAAGGATCTCCCTCCGGGTTCTGGACAATTACGCCGACACCTAAGGCGCCTCGAGGTGGCCCAGATCAGACTGCTCGTTTCTGAAGCTGCTACTGGAGTTTGGTAAGTGCTCGCTCGCGTACCGTACGTTCACTTGCGAGCGGAGCTATCGTTCGACTTTGGTGAAAGAGAGATGGAAAGATAGGTGGATAGATAGAACGAGTGAGCAAGCGATAGAACAAGAGCGAGAGAGATAGATAGATAGATAGATAGAGAGAGAGAGAGAGAGAGAGAGAGAGAGAGAGAGAGAGAGGGTTAAGAAAGGTCCCCTTTGGAGGAGACAAGTCGCGAGATAATATCAGAGTCACTTCCTAAAGCCGTGGCTCGCATAAAGGCCGAGAGAAACTGCCGCCCGGAGGAGCCAGTGAGATAGAAGTACGAGCCACCAAGAGACAGAGAGAAAGAGAGAGAGAAAGAGAGAAAGAGAGAGAGAGAGAGAGAAGAGAAGGAACTGTTCTCGCGAAATCGTGGTCCTTTCGCGTGGAGAATTCAACGGCGAGTACGTGTGTGCATGTTCCTGTAAAGTTACTTCTTTGAATGTATGTGTACAGCTCTTTCTCTCTCTCACTCTCCTTCTCTCTTTCCTCCCATGTATATGCATAAAAGATGCTAATCTCAAACGGTAGCTCCTCGCACTGCCGCGAGTGGAGCAAGGCTCTCCAACGTTCGCCAACTGTTCACTTGGCTGCCCTGCCACCGAAAGATCCAGGGGTGAGATTGTAGCCCATTCATGGGATAACGCGTTACGTACGTGTGCACTGTGCACTGTGTACCGTTCTCTCTCTCTCTCTCTCTCTCTCTCTCTCTCTCTCTCTGTCTCTCTGTCTCTCTCTCTCTCTGTTTCCTTCTCTCTATTTCTCCTTTTCTTTCTGTTTCTCTTTCTCTTTCTTTCTGTCTCTCTTTTTCTCCTTCATCTCCTTCTTCGACTCCTTTTCCTTCTTCTCGTCCACGAGTGCAGAACTACTCGTTAGCACCGCTAAATAGACGCAGATATATCGACACCGTTCCCACTGGTTACCCAACAACTGGCTCGTATACCCTCTCTAGATCATCGATTCGATTTCCAGACCGAAAGTGTGTTTTGTCTTGTCTCAGCTCTTGTAGATCCCCTGCTCTAGCACGATCAAGAATTCATGATATTTCTTTTTATTCTTGTTATCCCACTCGGACGATCGATCCGTATTCATATCCTTTATCGAAATTCGTGCATATATTGTATTTATAACGTTATTTTCGTTTACTATCGCATATATTATATTTTCTTTTCTTAAATGATTGTTTACCGTAATAAATCATGACGAATACATTTTAAATCCGACAAGCAACATTCATCATCGCCGAGATTGGCCGGCTTCTTTCCGACGCGTAATAACTCGTGGAAGTAATTTAATAAGAAGAGCGCGATTTACCAAGGTCATTTCTTTCTTTCTTCCTCTTTTCTTTCTTTCTTTTAGTATTATGTAAACCAGCGTATTCTGCTTGTGGAAAACTGTGAAAGATAAAAAAGTTACCCGAGGTATCTAAAAAAAAATAAAAATAAAAATAAAAATAAAAATAAAAAAAAGATCAGTACTGTCGTTTCGTTTGAGATTCCCGCAGTGTTGCCACGAAGAAGGATACCGAAGAAGGCGCCGGCAACGAAAAGATGGAAGGGAGAAGGGAGGACTGTGCATTTGCAGCCTACACTGAAGTAAGATCTAGGGCCGAGATTACGAGAAGCCCATTCATGAGATAACGTCTATGCATCATCATCGTGCCGTGCTCGTTACTAACAGACATATATACGTACGCGTGGTTGTTCATCCATGTGTATATGTACAAGTATCATCTCGAGTCTCGGTCGGTCCAGCCAAAAATAGTCTCGATGCGATCTGATATAACAGAACGAAGAAAAGATATTTGTGACATTGGCGAACGATCATATCGGATTGCATCGAAAAGTATCGATTTCTAGCCTCGGTCTCTGACGATCATCTTATCGCGAGCACGATCTATTTTCTTCAATCTTTTGTATTCCAGATATTTTTATACAGACACTGACTCGTTGACCCGTCCAAGTTATCACACTTTCATATCCACAAAATAGGTTCATAATATATGAATTAATAACGAAGAATTCGATTTTACGTACTATTCTATTATTATG
>NC_057687.1:5163555-5202175 GCF_014466175.1 Vespula pensylvanica | reverse complement strand
TCTCTCTCTCTCTCTCTCTCTCTCTCTCTCTCTCTCTACCTATCTATCTATCTACCTATCTATCTATCTATTTAAATTTCAAACAGGAAGCTAGCAAGATGCTTGAAAATGTATCATGACATTTTATGAATATTTATTTTAACTAAAAGACGATACGCTCTTTAAGAATGACTAAGATTTCTAGCTCCGGTATATAGAGTGATCTCGTAGGAAAACGTGAGAGAATTAACTCGAGCTGCTCTTTTATTATCTCATGATCCCGTAGCAGGTATTAATTCAAGCGTGTTTTCCTTAATCGGAGACTTCATTTAATGTAAAGGACACAAGATGTACGCGACTACACTTTCGTTTATCCTTTTTCCTCTTACAGAGAGTAACGAATAAACAGCGATACGCCTGAAATAGAAATACATACTAGGTACATTACTGGGAGTTATATAATAACCGGTGTCGTAATTATCATGAAAATTATTAACGCGAATAAAAGTATACAAGAACGACCTAGCTTACACGCATATTAGTACACATTAGTAATATGCTTACACACAATATCCTTGCAATTTAAAAGACGTTATATTGTGTTCAGGACAAGCTTCATGTTGTTTCGAATCGACGTTACGTAAACTGCATCCCTCAGTTGCATTTACGTGTTCGCATATACGTCTGTGTGTTTAGTCTAAGCTATTATTAAGCTCATTCGACTCGCCGGCTTTGGATTTCAGAGTAAACGCCGATCGAGCACGATATATCGTGCTCAATCGAGAATCCGTATCACGGAATATGGTCTTACGTTTGTTTGCGAGTACCAACAAGCCACATGATTATACGGAACGTTTTTAAAGCCGATGATTCGATTCGATATTACCATCATACACGAAGCGAACGTTTTTGCGAATTGAAGAGAGCTCAGGTTGAACATTTTCAATATAAGATCAATCATGGATATTGTATCAGCTAGAATATTATTGAAAATCGCTTTCATAAACGTTTGTCAAAGCGCTCCTTAGAAAGTGGAACGGGAAAAGAAAGCGTGTTAGCGATAAGCGAATCGGATTAAACGACACGTCGCCAGGAATGATGTAATCTCGACTATAGAACGTGATTTATCTTAAATGCGAATATAGTGGTATCGCCATGCTGATTTATACGTTCGTTAAGTTATATACGTACGGCCAGAGCGAATAAATCGATTCGATAGGATTACGAAGCGTTTCGAATCGTCCCGGCAAACTGGACGAAGGTGTCCCGTTGCCCGGAATACTCTGAAGATATACAACGAATGTGAGCTTACCTAAAGTGGAAGCGTTAAAGGTACTATTCACCATTCACCATTTTACAAGCAAACTCTAACAACGATTGCTGATAGGAATTTTACACTATTTTTAGGATTAACAATCCTCATTCGGCGAAGTGAAATCGTTGACGGTAGAAAAATTTTAAGAGTGGAGAGGAAAGAGGGAAAGGGAAGCTTTAATTCGAGATAATTTAAACGCGTTCGAAAGTATAGGCGGCTTTCGTCCATCCCTTTCTCTCGGTGGTGTTTTACGAGCTAGCTACTACCCCACCTACCGTGTTACTACTACGATCATGGACGTTCGAAAAACGAGCTGGATCGCTGAGATTTTAATAAAACGTCTATCCAAAGGGATAACATCGGAGTTTTACGAGCTGGTTCGCGAATAAGATTCGCGAGTGCAGTGGGAGAGATGTAACTCGATATCTTTTTCTCTCACTCTTTTTCTCTCTCTTCCTCTCTTTCACATACATTTACTCACTCTTTTATTTTCTCTTTTTTTGCTTTCTCGCTCTCTTTCCTTCTCTCTTTCTCACTCTCTTTCTCATGGAAAGATCTCGTGGGACGAAGCAGGAATTTTTCGGTTCTCATCGAGACGGCTTCTATCGGCAGGTAATGAATTTTCAAGCTCGACGTAGCCGACGATGACTTCGTTCCCTGGGGTTTCCTCTTCCACTTTCGTAACGGGTTACAGCTCGTTCACGCGCACGATAAACTTTGGTAGCATGGAGGTGCGAGAAACACGCGGTTGGCCCAGTTACGAGGCTCTTCTTCTCTCATCTTCTTCCTCCTCCTTCTCCTTCTATTTCACATCTCTTCTTTTCTCTTCTCGTCGTAGCAGACGACATTGGAGACGCCTGCGAGGCGTTACGAGTCGTGCAAGGCCGTTAACGCCACGACGCCGGAGCGTGCTCGTTTGCAACCACATGGGGCTTTCCATATGAAACCCCAGGAGTCGTAGTCCTCGTCTTACCACATTTTACCACCATCTTTCTACTACCCCTTCTTCTTTTCTTCTTCTTCTTCTTTTTCCTTTTCTTTCTTTTCTTATTTGATTGCTTTCTGGTATCATTTATTTCGATGATCGAACATAATAGACGATTCGTTTTTAAAGAAAAAAAAAAAAGAAAAAAAAGAAAGAAAAAGGAAGATTAGATATCGTTTTCTTTTTTAAATAATTTGGAATATTTCATTTCCTCTTGCGTGTATATAATTTCGCAATACGAAGAGAGAATATACAAAGTATACAGGTATATCCGTTTCCGAAAATTCAAAGAACATTTTCTCTCCGTGGTAATTCAAAAGCACGTGGGAATACCGAGGTCATTGTATCGTAAAGTCGGTCGCATCCTACGAAGAAGCCATAAGCGTAGCGTCCTCCTCCTCTTCCTTCTTTTCGCTTTACCACCACTACTGCCATCTCTTTCCAACCCTTCTAAAGCTTTCACCATATTTAAATCATAAACAGACTTACGGCTGCAGCTCACGTACAACGAAACATTTTATGTGCGTACTTTTTGAGAAACGTAAAGAATACTGCTCGCAGTTTAATACACTCAAGCGGTACCTATAAATAATAAACTACGTAGAGCTTGTTTTATAAAAGAATTTTCGCGTAAGCGTGCGTGTTTCTTTCTCTCTTAGAAGGATCATATTTTAATATACACTTACGTACATGTTTTTTACAATATTTGTTTTTAGATAAAGTTGTTGTAAAATTATTAGATAAATTTACGTCAGTCTTTCTTTCTACATTTTCTTCTTCGTCTTTCTTTCTCTCTCTTTCTCTCTGTTTTTTTTTTTTCTAGTAAACGGATTTTGGTATCAAGTTGAATGCTTGATTCGATTATTACATCGTGGTTGTCAGTGATTAATAAGCTGCATCGTTATATTAGGGAGATAGAAGGGAGAAGGAGAGGATCTCGTTAGCGACATCAAGCCGAAGAGTCCGTTCATAAAGGGCACGAAGCTACGTCGTCATCGTCGGCGTTGTGGCTCGTAGCTTGAATCTCGAACGATAGTTTCCTCGTAGGAAGCCATAAGTACCCTGTCGTTTCTCCTCCCTCTATTTCTATCGCTCTCTCTCTCTCTCTCTCTCTCTCTCTCTCTCTCTCTCTCTCTCTCTCTCTCTCTCTCTCTCTCTCTCTCTCTCTCTCTCTCTCTCTCTCTCTCTCTCGTTGGATTCACCCCAAACTTCTTTATCCTCCTTACACTCTCTCTCCCTCTCTCTCTCTCTTTTTCTCTATCACTTCTTCCTTTGGCTCTTTCTCATCGATGCAACGTTCAAGATCGAAAGTGCTCGCCTGTCTCGTAATGCTGCACGATGCCTTTTCCAAACGGCCTCGTGTCCCGCGGGAGTCCCAGTTCTAACTATATATATATATATATATATATATATATATATATATATATATATATATATAGAAGAGGGAAATTTGATCGAAACGCTTGATAATCTATGCCCTTTTCCCCGTCCTTGATACACTCGTTGACAGGGAGATACGCCCGAATGCCGCTATCGGCGATCGCTCAATCCTACCTCCCTTTTCAACTCACCTCCTCTACCCTTCTCTTTCCTTGTAATCCGTGCTCTTTTCGATCATGAACTTCGCAGACGATGAGGGGTGGCCGGATATACACCTTCCTTTGTTATTCGAGGGGTTGTTTCAATCGGCTCGATCAAGTAACTCGAGTACGATTAAGTTTATTGATTTCCGTGAGATATCGAAAAAGAGAACCCTTTTAACCCGTCTTTTCTTTCTTCTCTTTTTTTTTTTTTTCTTTCTTTCTTTTTTGTTCTCTTTACTATACGGTTATTATCTCTTCCTGTTGAATTCCCAAAGTATTAAATTGATAGTAAGTAGAGGCTGTCCAGTGTAAAATGAAATTAGTATTAGCTTAAGAACGGGGTTAGGCGTATATTAAATTATGAAATACGATGGACGGCTAGTTGCTGCTGGACGAAAGATAGTAATTATAAATTATGTGTAAAGTATCGGTGGCTATGATGTCCCCCTAGGGACCGTAGAAAGCGTCATATGACGCGATTAGCATGGGAAACAACGAGTTAACGCTACAAAGCTCCCGTAGTTCCTCGACGCTTACAACGACAAGGATCTACGAGGGAGTAAGAGGAGGAGAAGGAGAAAGTACTGGTAAAGGAGGAAGAAGAGGACAAGAGGACAAGAGGACAAGAGAACTAGAGAGGAAAAGAGAGACAGAGAGAGAGAGAGAGAGAGAGAGAGAGAGAGAGAGAGAGCAAGAATAGAGTTTGGAACGATCGTTATTCCTTGGCCGGAAGCCATGAGCAAGCAACCTTACGCACGTTTACCCTAAGCACGTATACGCACGTGCGTGTAGTTCGCGTAGCAGCGACGGCGGCATGACGCGAGAGAGATCCAATAACGCTCGACGAAACACTCGTCTATATGATAATGAAGCGACGTCGTCGAAATTAATGCCGATGCGTGCGTTACGAGATTTCCGTCGAAGCGATCACGATACGTTTCTCTCCTTCTGTCTCGTCATGTTCTATCCTCTTTCTTTATCTCTCTCTCTCTCTCTCTCTCTCTCTCTCTCTCTCTCTTTCTGTCTCTCTTTTTATCTCTTCTCTTTCTCTTTCTATCTTTCTCAATTCGCTTTTCCACCCAACGCTATTGTTACTAAATCGAAATCATCGGAAAGCCGTGAATCGTTTTCCCCATTGTTTGAACTATCACAAAAGGAATTATTGTTGAATGAATAGAAATAGTAGCAAACATTTATTTTTTTTCTTTCTATTCTATATCATTTTTAAAAGATTATTATCTTTCACGTTGATTTATAAGATGACCTTTCGTTTAATGTCAATGTCACGTTCCTCGTCCTTGTTTGTTAATACCTGTGTCATTAATAGGTAAATAATTTCTCCTACCATTTAGACGGAATTTGTTAGTTTGTAACAGGGGTAGTTTGGCACGAAGCCAAATCCAAAACCGATGTTCACTGGCTGCTTCCGCACGCGATAATACCAAAGCGATAACGATGCTTATAAATCACGGCTGAGGAAATAATAAGAATTTTGCGTAAGAGAAATGGTTTCAATATTCACCGGTGTAACGAATGACGTTATTTATATTCGTCGTTCACCATCACGAGGATGAGGTAACGTAATGATGATTCTCTCTGGACCATTTATAAATAACGTAAAATGGTCATAACGATAAATATGAAATATGATCGGAACCTTTCGAAACGCCGGTGCGTTTTATATTTAACGGTTGAACTAATTCGAAGATAATTTGGCTTTGGTTCAAACGCGAAAGATCGGGAATAATTTGGCCTGAACTCAAGCCCAAATCGAGAGTCAAATGGACGGTACAAGAGTTTCCCTATATTCCAAGTGATAACGCTCGTTTTTGGTCAGCCAATGTAGAATATTTATTATTCAACGAGCGAGGATTAAATCGTGCTCGCTTTAAACGTTACGTTTTGTATCTGTGTATCGATTCGATGGTATAAATAATTTAACGAGTTTTACTATTGCGATATTTTGGACTGAATTTTTACTATTTTGAATATATCCATTTGGAAAATATTTTATTTTAGGAAAAAAACACTGACATTTTTTTTCTCGCGTTGTATTCGTTAAAGCTAACACGGATAGAATTAATATTTCAGGCAGCAACTTAAGCTGCGCACCTGTGGTAGAAGAGTGAGCGTCACTCGGTACTTGCTCTCTCTCTCTCTCTCTCTCTCTCTCTCTCGTCATGTTTGCCGAAAACTTCACTCGAGTGGGCAGTTGCCACTCGAATTCGTGTAAAGCGTGTATTCGCATGCATGTTTGCCCGCAAATGTAGAGTAAACACTACGATTATCGACAGTTTAAAGTGACTTGTGTGACTGACACGACTGTATCTTTTACTTTCAGCGAATCATTTGATATTCATAAAAAAAAAGAAATAAAGTGACTATCATTGTTATCGTTGTTTTTTTTTATAAAAACGAGCTTGAATACTTTTTGTTGTAAAACCTATTCGATTTGAACAAAATGTTTCATTTGAATCAATAACAGGTGTTACAACGAAATAACATATTAATCGCCAAAACGATAGAAATTCTTTAGACGAGGATGAAAAGAATCCAACGAGCGGAAGTCGACTCCTCGAAAATTCATCGCGGCTATCAGAAAGTTATCTCCGAAGCGTGGCAGGAAAGTTTGTGACTCGCAACGAGGGTATTCCGCCTTTCCGTAACAGGTGCTACTCTCGTTCTCACGCCAAGGACGACCCTGCGGGTATTCGTCGAGCCGTGAAAGTCGACCTTCTCTCGCGCAGTCAACCCTACCTACCTCTTCCCACCTATCTACCATTCTGACCGTGCTCACGATCGTCTGGGCGTGTCCCGGTTCCTGCGGGAAACATCTCGTCTTTGTATAGCCTCTTTATTCCTTCCTCTCTCTCTTTTTATCTTGCATTCTTTTTCTTTCCTCTCTTCTCAATTCAACAAGAGAAGAACGATAAGCATATCCCGCAATTATTCAATGAATACATGAATACATGTGCCACAAACGCGAGCTTATACGCGAATAAGCAAGGACAGCGCTATACTACTTACACGCGATCGTCGAGCGAACAGCGCAACGTGAAAGGGCGAGCACGTGTACATGCGCGCACATACACAGTAACATCCGTAGACAATGGCGCACGTCCGGCATTTTTCCGGAGCTACAATTTTCTCGATAAACGAGCTGGATAATTCACGACGCGGTGATTCACGCCTTGTCGGCATCGCGAGCCCTCGGGCCTGCTGATATCCCACGGGATTGAATTAGGAGGACCGATCGCACCCACTTTGCTATCCTCTCCGTTATCCTCTCTTCCTCATCATCTCCCTCTTCCTTCTCCTCCTTCTCTTCTTGCTCTCTTCGTCCTTCGAGCTTCGCGTACCTTTCTACCTACCTCCGTGAGAAGAGGCAGGTGCCCTTTTGTCTTTCCCCGAGTAACGATATTAAGCGTCGTTCGATGTTATCGCCTCAGGGACCAGACTTCTCTCCGTGAATCGTAAAATCGTCGAACTGTCTTTCTATACTACTACTCGGAAAATTTCAACCATCTCTACTTTATTCTCCGACTCGTTCATGATTTCTTTTCGATAATGCCAAAGGAATAAAGAAGAGGGAGAAACCTCTTTCTCCCGAGTTTTCATCGAACGACAACCCACTCTCGCTAATAATAATGCCCTTCGCCAAATCCTTCTCTCGAGTGCTTAGTGACCGAATTTTTCTTCATTGCCAGTACTTGAACTTCCTCTCGTTTTGCAAACGAATGAACGAACAACCTTACGTTCTCGATTCGTTCGTTCCTCGAACGATTGCAAAATTTCTCTTCCATTTCAAATGGATCTATATACCTGAAAAATTTCACGAAAATTCGTCGAATAAACTCTATTTCCTGTCGTGAAACTAACTGCAACGTCTACCATTTCTAAGCGCTTACACTTCTCCTCCTTCTTCTTTTCCTCCTTGGAAAAGCAACGGTGGAAAGGCAAAGGTTCTCTTCGCGGAAGGGAAAGTTTAACAGCTCCTAGAAACGTTTCTATTTGAGAAAGGTACAGCAAACATGAAATACTAAAACTTTGCGACTGTCACTTTTGAACATCTCTGAATTCTTGAAACGATTAGAAAAGCATGATTTTAGTGTACCGTTAGCCCCTATGATTGAACTTTTACGACTTGGATCGATTCTAAGTAAGATCAAAGTCGTTCATAGAACCGTGAAACTTTGTGTTACATTAACCGTAAAACGAAACGGTTTTCTTCTTCTCCTTCCTTTAACCCTTTTATTTCTCTCTTTCTTCTCGTTTCGTCCGCGAAACTTCCGACAAACATTTTCGACTCGGTGATTTTGTCGTTTTCGTTCGTACCTACCGAATGTCGCCCTAGCAATGACGGCAATGGTCTCGCCCGCACAAACGCACCCGTCGATTTCACCAAGCGTAGAATTAGAAATTGGATCCGCAGCCGCGTATTTCCCCCTTTGTCCATTAACCGTGGCACCCTGTGCCACCCCCGTTGGCAACCGCTGGCCTGCTTAATCCGCTAGGCAACGCGTATGTCTCGATATTTCGTAACGGACGGAGAGAAGTAACGAGAAAGAGAGAGAGAGAGAGAGAGAGGGAGAAAGAGATAGAAAACCACCCCTACGTATACATACAACATATATATATATATATATATATATATATATATATATATGAAATGCATTGGCTCTCGCTCCCTTTTCATTCTAGTGGAACATCGCGCATAGTCATGGAGGGCACGCGAAGCTAGCCGGAAAATAGTTACAAAACAGACGGGGTTCTTCTTGGACCATGTACATTGCTCCATTGCTCTGGTCGCTTCATTGAGAAAAACGAGTAGTCGTGTACTAGATGAGGGAGAAGTATGAGAAGGGAGAGTGGTTTCTTCAACGCGGGTAGGAGTGTGAAAATATTCAAGGGGGCTCGTAATGTCTCTCGACGGTGGTGATATCCATAGGGAGACGTGGAAAAAGATTAAGCGGGATCCCTCTTTTCTCTAGGACACGTGGGTGCCCCCTTTTCTCTCCGATCCATAGATGCGTCACCGCGGTAGCCACGTTAATATATTTCGATTAACGGCCTCGAACTCTTGTAATCATTTTTTACTACCCTATTCTCGGATAATATTTCTTATTGCTTATGATATCGGTCGATATATATATATATATATATATATATATATATAAAATATTAATATGTGTGTGCGTGTAATCTTAGCACCTGATGTACGTCGAACTTGTACAGATGTTATATCGAAGAGATTATTAAAAGAGAAAGAGATAAAACGAATGAATCGATCTAATGGTGCCGTTTAATGGATCGATCGATCTCGATTTCTTTATCAGTTTGAAACCATCGCCGAGACAAGCTTCTGCTAGCTTCAAAAGAGAAGAGAAAGAAGGATAGAAGTTTAATCGATAAGCAAAAAGAGTCTTTCAGATAGAAGCCGAAGCATGTGCCGCATGTGTTATTCATACGGGAACGCGCAACTTTAAATTCCGCTTATTATTAGGATTCTAATTTCGTTTCGCGGTCCGGCGAGCACGAGCTCCGTCCAAAAGGCAATCACCGGATGACTGGTCGCGTAGAGGAGAAAAAGAGAGAAAGAGATAGCAAATTGTAGCAAAGCAAAGGGTGCCACAAGGAAGAGACGACTATAGATACAGAGGTGAAGAAGGGAAAGGAGGTGACTTTAATGTTTTTAATCTAATTCCCTGCGTGCGAGCCTCGCACGAAACTCCTCCCTCGAGGATTCGTTCTGCCCTCGTGGTAGAAACCGGTAGGAATTTTGCATCGCTCTTGCGGAGAATTCGATGTGACAATAGGGACGAGTGCAAGTCCCTTTTGAGGAATGCCCTTTCCTATATTTTCAACTACCCCCACCGAACGCCCGCGTTCTCTTTACAACATGTTCGACGATCTATCCCGACCCTCTAGAATTTCATTTCTCAACGTCTCGTCAAGTCAACGTTTCTTTTTCTCTATCTCCTTTTAGTTGGTAACAATCGAATTTTTTAGTGACATCTCGAAGGACGATCAACTCGGATAATAAGAACGATCGTTAAAATGAGATTCCAGAGAATTTCGTATTTAGTCAGACGCAGTTCGTTAAGAATCCATCGTCGAGATCTGAAGGATTAAAAAAGGCACAAGATCTATCTTTCTCTCTTACTCTTTCTCTCTCTTTTTCTAACATTTCTCAGGAAAAAAGCTGACATACGCCGTCGACAGAGGAGAGAGAGAGAGAGAGAGAGAGAGAGAGAGAGAGAGAGAGAGAGAGAGAGAGAAAGAGAGAGAGAGTGGCACGGTGCAGCCGTTTGAAAAGCAAACAAATACTCATCTCCCACGAATAACGTTTTCGCTTAACGGAAACAAACGGGAAAGAAATAACGACGGGCGCATTTAGCCACGGTGAATTCCAGCGACACGTCCGACGCAGAACTTCTCTCCTCTCTTCGAGTTGGACGAGGAAAGGGATGAAGGGAAGGGAGGAGGAGGAAAGAAAAGAAAAGAAAAGAAAAGAAAAGAAAAGAAAAGAAAAGAAAAGAAAAGAAAAACGAGCTTGCACCTTCGAGCTCTTCAACTACGGAGAAAACGAGGGAAAAAGAGAAATTTGTGAAATAAGGAGAAGAAGAAGAAAAAGAAGAGGAAGAAGCAGAGGAAGAAGAAGAAGAAGAAGAAGGAAAAGCGATAAAGACGAGGATTTTCGCTAGAGACTTTCGATTTTCGAAGGAAAGGGTGGTAGGTAGGTCGTGGCTGGTATCGAGTATGCATAAATTTCGTGTTACGGAGCGTGCAATAACAGAGAAGCTAGACGAGAAGAGGGGGTGCAGACGTCTGGTCCGAGCCGATGCTGGTGGAAGTAGTAGTGGCTACATGGAAGCGCACACAAACTCAGCAGACATCGACGTCGGCATCGGCATAATCGGTCGCCTGGCGAAGGTTTTATCGGCGATATACCGGTGGCTCGATAAATCGCCGGTTAGAACTTTGACTGCAATTAGTATGGTAATGTGAGAGAAGGAAGAGAGACGGAGAATACATATATACACATATACATACACACACACACACGCACGCACACAGATATATATATACGTACATACATAGAAAGAAAGAGAGAGAGAAAGAGAGAGAAGGGAGAAATCTTGTATACGAATATCTGCGAGCGTGTGTTCGTAAGGATGCGTGGGTGGCTAGAAGATCGTCACGCGTGGATGAGCCCGTTGGTGTGAGCTCCTTCATCCTGTATGCGTTGGCTGTAGAGCGAGAGAGAGAGCGTAACTCGGTGCACAGCGAGTGTCCACCCACGCTACTCCTGGACCACCGTGGTCTCCCTCACGCATACGAACAGGCGTGGCCCGTGTAATCGCGAAGGTGGTGCAACGGCAGCAGCGCCTTTCGGAATCACTTAAACTGATTAGACCGCGAACGCGTAGGGTGGGCCGAGCTATATCGAACGAAGCGAGCTGCCACCATCTCACGATTTTCTCTCTCTCTCTCTCTCTCTCTTTCTCACTCTCTTCCACTCACGTTCCCGTACTCTCTCGTTTTCCTTCACTCGGTGATTTATAGACCCACCGTCAATTTCTCCTTTTCGATATTCGACGAGACTGCTGCTGTTGCTGTTGCAGCGGTAGCTGCGGGGCCCGCCTCGTATTCCTCGTTTCAAACTCGCTCTCGTTACGGGCCCGTAAAATTCAAGTGGCACGCGTTGAACGAACTGGCTGAGTGGGAAACGGAAATACGAGGACGAAATGTAAGTTATTGCATGCCAGTCGATAAAAGGTAAGAGAAAAGCAGATGAGTTTGAAATGTAATTATATTTTTGAAACGTCCCATCGAGAGAACTTTAGAAATATCGTGATATCTGACAAATCTGTTGCATTGTTTAATTTAAAGTACCTTGACTAATTGGATGGAGATCGTTTCCAAAAGTGTTTAAAAAAAAAAAAAAAGAAATACCTCTATTATTTTATTTTAGAGAGTCTAATGAAGAGATATTTCATTCTATCCTTTCGCGCTAACGACATCATAACATCCAGATATTTTTTATCGATGTCCTTTTTTGAAACGATAAGAAACGAAATAGAAAAGAGAAATAAAATAACACGAGTGTATATCTCGTAATCGATATAAAACGTGAATATCTCGTGCCCTTAACGACTCGCTTTAATTTGAATAAAGCAAGATAGATCGAGCTATCCGATTGGTCCGGAATAATGAAAAATACGAAATCGAGCGGGCCGGCACGACACGGCACAGCGCAGCAGCACGCCGCAGCATCCAAGAGGAACGAGTGCTTGCCGTTATATTTCAAAGTTTTTAATCGATTTACCTGCCGCCCGGATCCGAGGGGCATTAATACCGGCTCTCCGCTATCTACCTCGTATCGACACGACGAGGTATTAGTACCGAGTGCAAGTCATGAATGATTAATCACTTTAATTGCATTACTTCATTTCATTACCGATCCCGATCCAATCGGCCTGCTGGTGATCGGCAAAACGTGTCGTTAGTATTCATTCTCCGTATAATTACGATAAGAGATACGTTTTTACCACTGACCCTTCTTCTCTCTCTCTCTTTCTCTCTTTATTTCTCTCTCTCTCTTTCTCTCTCTCTCTCTTTCTTTTTCTCCTTTTCTGTCTATTTACGAAGAAATTCAAGACAAGCGTCGATCGTCTTTGCAATATCGAATAAGAACATATTAATTACGAAAGAATCTCTCCTTCGCTTGTTCTTCCAATTAGCCGTGGCACGCTCGTTCGTAGTTAAGCTCGCTTCGAGGTTGGCATAAAACCGTGTTTTAAGCAGCAGCTTAATCGGCCGACGCAGCGGGAACACCTGCACCGCGTTAAATAGCTTTGGCTTTGCCACCCCTTCGTCTCCCATGGCTCGCATTAATGTTACGTTTGGTAAAAAAGCAATATTCGCCTTAGTTAAAAGATAATCCAAGTTATCCGATCTGTATCACATTCTCTGTCTTTCTCTCTGTCTTTCCTTTTTCTTCTCCCTTCTTCTCCCTTATTTTTGTATTCCTCCAGGAAAGGCCAAAGTCCAGATCGTTCAACACGTCTCATTAAGCACCACTCACAACGTCATCTAATTCTTGCCGAAGCTCTTCACGGGACATTTGGTACAGCCTCCGTCTTCGTTTTCCACTAGGTTCGTGAAATTTATGCTTGGCTTAAATGTTTGTCGAGGTTCAGGACGATCGAGAAATAGAGAGAGAGAGAGAGAGAGAGAGAGAGAGAGAGAGAGAGAGAAAGAGAAAGAGAGGTGTAGGGTTGACGAGCTTAGAGAGTGAACGCGTGCAGGAGCGTGTCAAGTGATGGAATTAATCGTAGATGGAGCCCTTGGGGGTAGTGCATGATTCACCACACACCACATCGCGCCACACCCTGAGAGTGTATAGAGAGAGAGAGAGAGAGAGAGAGAGAGAGAGAGAGAGAAGGTTGAGGGTCGGACAATCTGCTGTTATGCAAGATGAAGAGAGAGAGGAAGAGAGAGAGAGAGAGAGAGAGAGAGAGAGAGAGAGAGAGAGAGAGAGAGAGAGAGAGAGAGAGAGAGAGAGAGATAGAGAGATGGAGTCGGTGCATAGAAGGACGACGCGTCGTTCTACCTTCTCTACGTCTAGTCTACATACATATATATGTTCTAACTTTGTGAATGTGTGTGTGTATGTAGGTTTCGACCCTTAGAACGTGACACACTACGCAACCGTGCCGAATCCCTTCCGATTATCATGCCAATATTGTCCTCGGTGCGTGATCGATGCTCTTACTGTGCATGCAGATAGCACGATCCCTCCGTCCTTGTGGCGCCAAGTTAACCTATCCGTAAACGTCCACGTATGTGTATACGTATGCGTGTGATTCTATGAATACCCGTGTATCCTTTGTGTGCGCGTAGGAGTTCGATCACGGAATATCGTAACATATGCTGCGATATAACGCATTCGTCGGCCCACACTGTGGTCGTCTTTCGACGATTGCTTCGCTCACATTTGCATTCCGTGCTTCGAGGAGAGGAGCCCTTGTTTAATCAGCCATTCTCAGACGTTAGATCCCGTATCCGGCCACATACACATCCTTAACGCGATCAAGGACCTCCATCTCTCTTTGATCGTAATAATCACGGACGTTTACTCGTAGTTAGATACCTTTGTTAAGACGATGAGAATTAGAAAATAGTTAATGATGAATTTGTTCGATCAGTCTGGAATCGTTTTTTGTTTTATACTCTAGACATGAATTTTGAACGTCAAAGAATTTCTCTCTCTCCTATCTCCATCTCCATCTCTCTATCTCTTTCACTCTCTTCTTTTCTCGTTCGATATTTAAAATAGCATAGATAAAAGTTACTGAGTTTTCAATTTCGGCTCATTTTCTCTAAAAAAAAAAAGAAAGAAAAAAAAGTAGACGGTTGGAGAATAGCAGACGATCGAGCTTCCGCGATAGCGCGAAAGCAGATTAAGCGCACTTTTCGTTATCCGTGCTCCACATTTTTCGAATAATAAATCGCGTTAAAGCTTTAATAGCGCTTTTACCGCTTTTGATGATGGATGTAGCCAGAGGATGGTGTGAGAGGAGTAGCAATACGATGAGTGATTTCGTTTCGTCCCTTTCGTCAGTTTGTTCCAATCGCCGATGTGTTATGTTTTTTATCGGTAAAAATGAATAACACAACTTCGATATGATTCGGAATAGGTATGAGTATTCCGATATTTTAATCAAATGGTACGGTCTGATGAAAGTAAAATAAGTGTCACGTTAAATCGGAACGAAAACGAGACGATGGAAGAGAGAACCGACCCTCGCAACGTTTCACATGAACGTTCGAACGTTCGAAAAATCTGCTGACCACGTGTAAACCATGAAGGACCGTAGTTTTAACGCTTTTGAATCTATGGCTTTACCAAAGTTAAAAAAACACGAATTATCCCCTCGATACAGTTATCTCTTTCCACACTTTTTCCGACAAGCAAAGAGAAATAATTAAATTTTTTGAAAAAAAAAAAAAAAAAAAAAGAAAAAAATGATACCATCGAGAATAGTGCACTTATATTCTCGTTAAGCAAACCTAAACTTTGTTCTCGACGAATGTCATCGAAGAGAAGAGGATATTGAAAAGCGTAAAGATCTTTAACTCAATAAATAACGTAGTAAAGAAAACACGAAGAAGAGTGAAAGGATCTTAGGATCATAAGACGAGTAAAACAAACGGAGGATTTAGGTATAGTTAGATGTACGGACAAGGACGATCGGTTTTACGGTGCGTGAGTAATGCCTTCGTTCAACATTTTACGAGGATACTTTCGAGAGGTATATCTCTCATCGCCTATTTCTCTCTCTCTTTCTCTCTCAAGATAATTCTCAAGGAGATTCGTTTTCATCTCGTTATACTCTATCTCACTTTTCCTCCCTCCCTCTCTCCCTCTCTCTCTCTCTCTCTCTCTCTCTCTCTCTCTCTCTATTTATCTCTCTTTCTCTCTTTCTCTCTCTATTCCTCTATAGGTTCGTTCTCCTGGTACGCGAGTGGCTTCGACGCGGGCATCGACACGGTAATTAATAATTATATCTGGGCAAGTTTAGCTTGGTCCAAGTTATAATTACACCGAGAACAATCAACAACTACCCTGCGTGAAGCAACTTCGACTCCATGGCGGGAGTAGATTGAGAGAGAAGAGAAGGTAGAGATGAAGGAGGAGAAGGAGAATGAGAAGGAGAAGGAAGAGGAGGATGAGAAGGTTATTGCTGGACTGAAGGAGCGTTGGATAGGATAGGATAGAAGAAGAAACATTGAAGGAGGGGAGGTGGTGTTAGGGTTGTGGACCAATACTCGGCTCGTGTCTGGAATCTATCTCAAGACACGAACTCAGTCGTGAAACTATCTCTTGCAGAAGGAACTTTATTCCTCCCTACTTACTCTCCTTCGCAACAACTATTTCCAGCTCTTCTATTTTTTTTTGTATTTATCTGTCTCTCTCTCTCTCTCTCTCTCTCTCTCTCTCTCTCTCTCTCTCTCGCTATATCTATATCTCGTTTTCTCGGCATTAGTCGTTTATCCAAAGGTCTCAGCCCTCGAGACTGTATAGAGTCATCGTTCTCTCTCCCTTGTCTGTCTCTGCTTCACCCTGTCCTTCTTCTACCTCGTTCGAGCGTGAATAAAAAAAATACAAGTCGTCGATAAAAGAAACGCACGACTGCGAGTCGACGGATCATTAGCTTCACGAAAGTAGAAGGGGAATACTATTCGCGTTGTACTTAACAGGATTGCGTCGAAGTGCTCCTTTGGTAAAATGAACCGATAAATTTTTACTCGATAAATCGGAGCACGTTGTTAAAAGGTTCGTTAAATATTACGACGTTTGAGTACTTTATTTTTCTTCTTTTTTTCTTCCTAAAGATTTACATAAAGATCGTGGTCTTTAAGACCTTTCCGATTTAGTTCTTCATCCGAAGAGAGGAGAGAATCCCTAGCAGGATTGACAATGATCTCGAGCCATTGAGAAAGTACTTATAACTAGTTCTCAGTTAGCTCTTTAATCCTAAGACTTGCTAATCTCGATTGCTCTTGTTAAGCTTTAAAGAGAAAAATACGAACGTGAATTCCTCTCGAGATCTGAAATCTTCTCGGATCATTAAGAATTTGAAACTTCGGACGTAAAGATATAACGAGATCAGAAAATCCGAGTTCTGACGACGATGGTACGTGGAACAAATTCTTTCGTATAGTCTTTAAGAAGAATCGAAAGCGAGTTGAAAGAGGAGGGTAGAGAAAGATTCTCGAGTGCGAGATGAAGATATGTATAGCTTTGCATTTCATAGTTTTCTCGTGTTAAACTATCTCTAAGCGAGAGTCGATTCTCGACAGTTCGGTTAGAGGATACTACGCGAAGTGATGCTGTTGGTAGTGGTGATGGCGGTAGTGGTGCATCATCGCGATCGCTGAATAATTTCGAACGGGGTCCCTGGGTGCGTCGATGTAGCGATATACCAGACACGCTGCCGGTATCTCGTTATTCAAGAATACATACGTAATGGGCGAATGGCATAGCTCGTGTTTGAGAGAGATAGAAAGAGAGAGAGAGAGAGAGAGAGAGAAGAGAGAGTGGGGAGAGAGACAGAGAGAAAGAGAGAGAGAGAGAGAAGGAGAAGGATATAGAGAAAGAGCAGATGGGTTCGTGCATACGTACGAAGATTATTTGTGGCGTACATTACATTATCCTCATTTAGAATTCACGCTCCCTAGGCGTCTATCTGCTCTATGCATCTACCGCATATTTTGCTGTTACGGAACTGCCGCGTTGGTACAGCAAGAGAAGGAGGACGAGGAGGACGAGGAGAAGTACGTACTCCACCGACGGTGCATCGAGCGAAAGAACGAATCCATGTTCTTCTCCATCTTTCTCTCTCTCTCTCTCTCTCTCTCTCTCTCTCTCTCTCTCTCTCTCTCTGCCTCCGACAAAACACTAAATCCGTGACGGTCCGGGATCATTGCACCGAACGGCTCGATGGGAGATCACCGACACTGCTCCTCTATCTCCATCTCTTTCTCTCTTCTCCTATCTCTTGGGAAGTGAATATTTCGAGCAGAATTCTCTCATGAAATTTTTGGTCGATCCTTCTAGAGGCTATAGTGTATATTCCTACGTGTATTACCGCAAATTCTAGCATTGTTGTTTCACCGATCGAACGTTTTCAATCTTGAATAATCGGTAGAACGAATGGAGAATGGCGGATTGATTTCCGAAAAGAAAAAAGAAGTTACTATAGGAAAAAGGATAGAAGTTGGCATAAAAATGAATCAATTAAAGGAATCGAAATACAATAAGATTTCCTTCCATCTTTACTTGTTACCCTTCGTTTTATGACGGACGCAAATTGCTGAACGGGATTGTAAATATCGGAAGAATCCTGCTAGATTATGCATAATTAATAAAATAGACGGATGCTCTTCGAATTCGATTTTCCTGCATCGTGGAAAATGACGTTGCATAAAACAGCCCCCTCTCGTCGTGCGAACGTCGATATCGATATCGATACGGATATGGTTTGTACGACCGCAGGCAGGCGTGTTTGGAAGCATGGTGAAAGAGAGAGAAAGAGAAAGACAGCCGGAGAGGGAAAAGGAGTGAGAGAGAGAGAGAGAGAGAGAGAGAGAGAGAGAGAGAGAGAGAGAGAGGACAGACGAACGCGAAGCTGCACGGTTCTGCTTAACATTCAGCTCGACACGCTCGCTGATTGGCTATTAATTATCCGCTCGATCCGACCGACAAGAATAACGATTAACTTCGCGTATCGCGTGTTTGCTCGACGCCCCTCGATCCGCTCTCGTAGATCGATCGTAGATCAAGCTAGCGCTCCGTTCCATAAATCAAACGCGTCCCGCTCGTAAATTCGACCTCGTGCGGCGCGACTCATCGTTCGATCATCGATCCATCCGGTGGCGCGCGCGAGCGCACGCCCTCACGAAAGAACGACAGAGAAAAAGAGAAGGAGAGAGAGAGAGAGAGAGAGTGAGAGAGAGAATCACCCTTTATACGGAGGGCCGCCAAGGTAGTAAGGTAAAAAAAAAGGTCGTAGTCGGTAATTGAGAAATTACTAATTGATTCGGCGATGAGTAGCGATTTCGAAGAGGAGAATAATGGTCCAGACGTTTGGCTCGTGATCGAGAGGGAAGGGTATCGATAATAGAGCGTGTTCTCGTCAAGAATTGACCAATCTCCTTTCTTGATCGTACCATAAACATTTAAAGCGTTCTTAAATCGATCTTAAAAGCGGTAGATCGAATCGATCATTATACGCTTACTCGATCGGTCTCTTACTTTCAGTCAGTTTATTGATTTATCGTTTAATAATAATCAACTTACGAAGACGTTTTGTATTGGTACAACGTTTTCTTTCTCGAAGAAAGGATAAAATCGACGGGGATGGTTAATTAAATTTCAACGTTTGTATGATAAGATAAGAGTATAAATCTTAAAAATAATGATGGAAGAGATAAAGTAAAGAATACAGTAGTATTCCTCGAAGAAGTCTCGGTAAGTTGTTAAATGAAAGAGCTCGTAAAATAGATCTCCGTCGATAGTCACGCACTCGTATTTTCTAATTTCAGTATCTAGCAATTTACTGATCGGAAAATTTCAACTTCCTTTCATGCTTTCATCGATCTAATACAAAACTAAGTCGAACGAACGAGTCTATGCGATTTTCGTATTTATATTGTTATCTTTGATGATCAGGATTCGTTGAAATTTGTGTAAGCTTACGCGCTGTAAAAAAATTCGATACGTTTACGTGAAAATCATGGGCTTCTTCACACGATTGTACGGCTTCGATTGGGTTTCGTGGATTAACGAAACAACACGATTGGGGAATTTAACAGTAGCTGATTCTCTTTCTTTCTTTCTTTTTCCTTTTTCATGTTCACGATTTATCTATTTGGCTTCCTTTTGTATAAGCGAAACCACAAGAATAAAGCGTATCTAAATGTCATTTTTAACGATTCGTTATTTATCGTTCCTTAACTCGTTTTTAGCTTTACGATCTAGTTAGCACTGTAGATAGATATCTATCTGAATATATAAGTATATCTACGTCGATACAATTTCTGAGAATATCCCATGGTAATCATTTCGAGAACTCGTAGCACAGCACGTCTGGAGCAAGGCCAACGTTCCAATGAAACTAGCTATCTCTTCTCTCTCTCTCCCTCTCTATCTCTTTATCTCTTACTCTCTCTCTCTCTCTCTCTCTCTCTCTCTCTCTCTCTCTCTCTCTCTCTCTCTCTCTCTCTCTCTCTCTCTCTCTCTCTTTCTATCTGTCCGTGATCATCTCGACACAGGATGAGCCCATAAAATATTTCAAGCATCTCGATTTGGTCGTCTCTTCTTTCCGAACGTGATCCGTAGTTCTCGTTGCGAAGAAACGCCGACAAAGTAATCGATTTCAAGGCTATCGATCAAACTTTGGTCTCACTTTTATTCCCCGCTCTCATTACCGCTTTCGTCGCTTCGTCCAGGGATTTAATTTTACGAGATGAACGAGAGAGACAAAGAAGAGGGAGAGCATGAAAATAATTAATTTCCAGACTCCGAACGACACGATCCTTTCGTTTAATCGGCGAACAGATCGTATCACGTTACGCCGAGCGTCAGCCGTCCACGCTACGTTAGAAATAATCACCTCGTTCGGTTATCTGCTTATCTCTCTGTTATCGTCGATCCACAACTCGGCTTTTACGGCTCTTTCACGGCTCTTAAAAAGACGCACGCTCGACGATCCGCGGTTGCACCGGTGGTTTTGATGGTGGTGGCTCGTGGTGGTTCGCCACCGGATGACGTTTTTTAATCGGACCACGTGTACCGACCTAGCGTTTTCTTTAAAGTAATTCCGTATTTACCTTGACGGTTGCGAGTTATGAGAGAGAGAGAGAGAAAGAGACAGAGAAAGAGAGAGAGAGAGAGAGAGAGGGAAAGTAAATTAATACGCGGTGCACGTTTTACGAGCAATTTGCTGCACTTACGTGCGCCTTTACGTACGTCCGACGTAAGTACGGTCGACGTGTGCACGATCTCGCTGCTGGCCCGTGACGTTTCAACGTGCCTCTCGACGTCTTCCCATCCCTCTCTCTCTCTCTCTCTCTCTCTCTCTCTCTCTCTCTCTATCTCTCTATCTTTTTCATTCTTCCTTCGTTCCTATACGAGAACCACCAAGAAATTACCCTTTCTGATGGAAATATCTGCTTTCTCGAGCCCTCACTAGAAAAAAGGCAAAAACCGCTTCGACTTTTTAGCCTTTTCCACCTTCCCTCAAGATTACCGATAACGTTTCCCACGAAGACTTACCGTCGATTTATTATCGTTTGCACGTTCGACTATGTCGGATTACGTTATCGTACAAACCCCTTTTTACGAGCGTTAATTTTTCAGTATTTTAAACGAAAGATTCGAGGTCGTTCACAATTTTGAGTAGCGTGTGGTGAGAGAAATGATACATAATAAAGTACAGCGAGTACGAGCAGCTCGCGAGTTCTTACGATAATCGAGAAGGAACGTTGCTAATGGAGAGAAAGAAAGAGAGAGTTAACTTTTTGACAGCTCGTATTTCGTGCTTACAATGAAAGTGTTACAACCTTTAACGTACATTAAGAGCGATATCAAAGTCGCACGAAATCTTATAAAGGAAGAAGAAGAAGAAGAAGAAGAAAGAGAAAAAGAAGGAGAAGAAGAAGAAAGAGAAAAAGTAGGAGAAGAAGAAGAAGTAAAAACTTTCTTGAAAGATTTATTTAAGACTTTGAAAAATTCGTTTTATTTAAATCAACAACGACATACATTTTCTTCCTCGGAGTTAATAATTTATAATTATAGACAGGATGTGTGTGCGCGCGTGTGTATATGTATATATGGTAAAAACCAGACCAACAAGAGTACAAACTACGAGTAAAGTAAATGGAACGACGCATTCAGAAAATGCGAATCGATAGTAACGTCCACTCTCTTTGCGTGCAAACCGCTGCCCTTTCATCTCCGCCTTCGTGGCTCGCAGGTACGATAACAGTCGGTAGGTACTTGGCACCGGGGTGCGACGTTTTAACGTGCCCCCGATACATTCTTCTCCTCGAGTCGCGTAAGGGATTATATTCACCAACGGAAGAAACTTATACGGTTGGCATAAAAATTGTTGACTCGATTGTGATTCCGTTCTCTTTTAAATCATCTTAAAATCTCACGAAAAAACTCTCCATTTTGCACGCTTGCAGTAATCAAGTCACTTTCGTTATTTTATATGGAAAAAGAGGAAAGAAAATCGAGCGAATTAAATCGAGTAATTTAACCCAGTAAATATTCGAACGGTAATTTCATCTGTGCGGTGAATATTATATGCTAATTATAATTAATAATATCAATAATAACGTACAGGGGATACATAATAATTGGATTATAATTTTAAACTCCTTGTTTGACGATAAACGATATCAACTAATATGTTCAATAATGATTTTTCAATGATTACCGACATAAACGTTCGATATGTACATTTATACGTATATATGTATATTATGTATAGTTCGTCGTGCATAAAGAGAATGAGAAAATAAAGTGCGGAAACTAATCGGTGGCTGTTACACGTCGATGTTTCCACAGCGAGAGACCAAAAATACATGACTTCTGCATACTCGGCACACCCATCGAGCGCATAAAACGCGCACTTGACTGCGAGCGGAGGAAAGTGCTCGAGAGGATGCGCGCCTTTGTGAATACTTTTCTTCCGCTAGACCACTCGTACGGACAACAAACGAGCAAGTGCAAGCGGCCGAGTACTACCAGGTTCTTTTAGTTTTAAAACTTTGCTCGCGAATCGCCTCTATTTCTATTCTCTTTACTCTCTCTTTCTCTTTCCCTCTCGCTCGCTCGCTCGCTTGCTCTTTCTTTCTTTCTTTCTTCCTTCGTTTTTTCTCTTTTTCTTTTTCCTTTTCTACAATTTCCCCCTTCTCTCTCTCTCTCTCTCTCTCTCTCTCTCTCTCTCTCTCTCTCTCTCTCTCTCTCTCTCATGCAGCCGCCGCTGTTATAAAAGTTGAATTACATTCCTCGTCTAGGGCCCTTCAGGAGTACTTTTCGAGCGCTTTACATATATCGTAGCCCTCGTAGCAGAAGCAGCAGCACCGACTGCTTCACTGCCGGCAAACATCGCCCTCTCATAATTGGGCGACCGAAAGAAAAACTCGAACTTTTCGTGACGATGAAATCGCCGCTCCATCGACGTCGGATTTAATCCGAATTAAACTGACTTATCGCTCGTTCATATTTCACGATTACACTCTTGCTCGGCCGTAAAAGAAAAAGAAAAAGAAAGAGAGAGAGAGAGAGAGAGAGAGAGAGAGAGAGAGAGAGAAGATTAGATTTATCGTTCACATCGTATATCGTAAGAATTACTCGCGAAACGCGTTCGCTCTTATTCATTACTCCGCTCGGAATCTGGTTTTACGTTGCGGACGAATAATTCATACAAGCAGGAGCGTAGGATTAGGTCCTAGTAAATGTGCATTTCCTAGGAATAAAAGAAACGAAGAACTAGGTAGTCAAATATATTATAACGAACTGAGTAATTATCGCGATAAAGAAAGAATAAATTTGTACAATCACAGAATCAATCATGTAAAGTATGATGTCGAAGGAAGAAAATAGATAAGATCAAACATACAACTTACCTATTTAAAGTTCATTGCTCATCGATTTTATTAATCGTTTCTTTGATTAAACGTTAAAACGCGTGTCTTCGTTATAACTATTATCATCATCATCATCATTATTATTATTATTATTGTACAAAGTCGGCATGTAACAACGATGAATTATCATCTTGTTCCACGTAGCATACGAGAAACGATAGAGCCGTTTCGAATTTAGCTCGTTGCAGCTGCATGCACGAGCACGTGCAGCGCAACGAAGGCGAACCGTCTGAAGTAGATCGCGCGTAACAGCTCGCATTGTACATACCATTAAGTAATCGTGTCTCCTACTTTCTGTTTCATCGAGTTACGTCATTCTTTGAGTCGAAGTAGTCGACAAGAGGAGACAAACGATTATACTTTGATGACGTTATAAAGATGGGATGCACTCGCGGTGGTCGTCCCTTTCTTTCAAAAATTGCGAAGACGAAGAGGAGAAAACAAAGAAAAAAAAGAAGAGGAATCCACGCGTTCCAAACCACCCCGAAGCATGGTACGAGACAAACGGCTCGATTTGTCATAGCTATTTCTGAGATTTCTTCGTTCCATGCGCGTACATACGTTTGAATTTCTTGTTTTTTGTTTTTTCTTTTCTTTTCTTTTCCTTTATGCTTTTTCTTTTTCTTTTTGCAATCTTTTAACATATCTTAAATGTTTACTATCTCCTTCATCGAGAAGTAGTCAGAAATGGACAATAAAAATTCATAACTATAAGAGTAGGTAATTGATTTTTACGACGCCGATTTTATTTCTCTCAAGTAATTTAACGAGATATAATATTTTCGAAAGGCGCATAAAAGTAAGTAGTAAAAGAGGACGAGTGCCAAGCACTTTAACAAGATTGAATAGACCACTCGTCAAATTTATCGAATCCTGTCAAGCATTATCATACCGGGAAATAGGTATCTACTACGTGTCGTATTGAGTTCGCATAGGAAACTTGAACATTTTGATTCGAGCTAGTTCTCGCGTTTATACATTTCCATTTTAACCGCATCTCCAACATAATGTTCCCTTCGAGCATTCGGAGCGACGAGAAATGAAGAGAAAGAGAGAGAGAGAGAGAGAGAGAAACAGAGAGAGATAAAGGGAGAGAGAGAGACAGAGAGAGATAAAAGGAGAGAGAGCGAATATCACGAAACGGTATTTAACTCGTTCCTGACCGGTCTTTATTCCCTCAGAAAAGCCTGGGTATATGTATATATCGGGAGCATCTTACCGTTGGTATCCCTTGCTGTTTCTAATAGCAAACACGTTTGTGCGAATCCTGCGATCCGTGCATTCCCGATCTCGCAAGCTGTACCGTGTTACACGGTAGCGCACGTTCCTGTTTTTCTGTGTGTGTATATATATATATATATATATATATATATATATATATATATATGTACATATATCGGATAAAGAGAAAGAGAAAGAGAAAGAGAGAAAGGGAGAAAGAGGGAACAAGAAAGAGAGAGAGAGAGAGAGAGAGAGAGAGAGAGAGAGAGAGAGAGTTCACGCTCATGGTCGTGTTTACCTCGCATTAAGTCGAACAGTCGCGTCTTGCTTGGCCGCGGATACTTCTTTCTCTCCCTCTCTTTCTCTCTCTCTCTCTCTTTCTATTTATCTCCTTCTATCTCCATCTCTCTCGTTCCCACACAAAGCATTGGAGAAGCACACGAATGCAGCGGATCTGCACGCTCCTCTATGCGTTCCACGTGCACGCGGTGCACATCGACCGTACGGCGCATCGAGATAATAACGCTCGAGCCTTATTGAGAGATCGCAATAAAGCGTGCATCATGTTTTACAGCGTACGAGCGTACGCCAAGATTACGTTCGAGATTTCGTGGCGCGCGAGGTAATACGTTCGTAGGTATCGATGAAAATCAAGAGAATATCAGAGAGAAGGAGAGATGGGTATAGAGAAGACTTACGAAAATAGATTATTGTAAAAGAAAAAGAGAAACAAAAGAGAGAGAGAGAGAGAGAGAGAGAGAGAGAGAGAGAGAGAGACAGACAGAGAAAGAGAAAAAGGGAAAAAAGAAAGCCAATATGTCATGTACTTAAAACAGAGTTAATTTTAACGAAACGACGTATCGATATTCATGGGAGTATCAATGATTTTGAAATTTTTACCTACTTTACTTTCTCGTTATAAGATATTTCATCGAAACATATTTCTCTTCTATAACGATATTTCTCTTCTTTTTTCTCTCTCTTTTCTTTTTTTTTTCTATTTTTTTTCTTAGACAAAACCGTCTCAATTGTCGAGGAGGTATTCACGAACGCACGAAATTTATAATCGTTCGCGAATTCAATTAACGCCGGTCCATTGGCATTGCGAGGGTTGTAAAGAGGGAAAGTGGTGGAAAGGGGAGAGAAGCGGAACTTTAACGACATTGTAATTAAAGTTTTAGAATCGAAATTTCTGAAGGCTCCAGAGCCTTCTCGAAAAGGAGAAACGCGATGCGTATCGCGAGACTTTGTATTTCTGTCCTTTTCCTGTTCGATGATTAGCGGGACTTCAATTGGAAGGAGAGAGAGAAAGAGAAAGAAAGAGAAAGAGAGAGAGAGAGAGAGAGAGTCCCGTGTCACGGACGAGGATCGCGAGCATGGCGTTTCATTTAGCTAGAGAAATTGGAATAAAAGCATAGTGCGACTCAATTAACCGCCAACAAATATTTAATTACAAACGCAAATCCTCCGTTTTCCTTTTCGACTGTGTTACGAGAAGGGTAAACGAAGAAAAGGACACACAGGAAGGGTTCGAAAGCAAGCTTTCGAGACGCAAGCTTTCGTGTTGCTGCATTTCGTTTTGTCGATACCTCCTTCTCGAATGCAACATTCTGCGTTAGTCGTTGTTCAAGAGAAAATAAAGCACCTGCCATATGCTTTTCCTTCCTTTCCCACCCTCTCTATATCGTCTCTTCCTTTCTGCTTTCCTTTCTTTCGATCGCACGAAATTCCTATTTCCGCGATTATTCGTGATCATTTCTCTTCCCCAGACCCCTCTAGAAATGAATTTTATCCGTGAGACAAGGGAATAGTACAAAGGAGAAAACGATTGAATTAACGTTTCTAGAAAGTATTTGCTTCTCCCTCTTTTCTCTCTCTCTCTCTCTCTCTCTCTCTGTCTCTCTCTCTCTCTCTCTCTCTCTCTTTCTCTCTCGTTATTATAAAGTAATAAATTTCTCTCTACCGTAGCGTTTCTTTCAGGTGTCCCGCGATAATTCATCGTCTGTACGTGTTCACAATAGATCGCAGATTTCTCTAACACGGAAAGATTATCGATCGGTATCTATATACATATACATATATACATATATATATACGTAGATATGTATATATATAGTATGTGTATATATATATATAGATTATGTATATATATAAAATATATATGTACCTTATGTACCTATCTACATATATTTCATAATTTCAAGTTAAATCTTTCGTACAACATAAGATCTCTGACGAATGATCGATCTTCCTGTCGACTTTCCTTTGCATTCCTTTTTTTCTCTTTTTAATAGAAAAAGAAATAAAACGCAGAAAATATATAGCCCCGATGCAAATCTAGTCTCCTACGGTACGAAAGCTGATGCAAATTATCCATCTACACGAGAACGTACAGAGAGATATAATTATTGAATTATGGAACGGGCTCGTGTTTATCGAAACAGTTCGGATGAACCATTGCTGGTGGTAATCGCTTGGTGAGACGATTCACAGGCGATTTATTTTGAAGCAACCTGTGCATATACGTGCATGCTGCCTCCGCGTTCGTACTAAGTGCATAGTTGAGAATTTTACAAAGCAGTACCGGTTAGACGGGCTAGCCTTCGGCCTGTGCGAGCTCGCTTGCGATTCCCTTTGGCCGGCAGGTGCACTGTGCCAGTGCGAACTCGCGGATATTAGAGGCTCTTTCGGTCTCTTTCTCTCTTTCTCTTCATCTCTATCTCTACCTCTTTATCTCTTTCTATCTTTTTAGTATTTCATCCTTTTCTGTCTTCTCAATTCTTTCTTTCTTTCTTTCTTTTTTTTTTCTTTTTCGTCCATCTGCCTTCTTCACAATAACAGCTTATCTTCTTTGAGCGATTTCCCTTATCTAATTCAGCCAAGGCGACGATGTATTTTCTTCGTCTCAATCATGACCCGTCAGATTTCGATCTCTTCTTCTCGGTCTCTTACGATTACGATGTCATCAATTGTGTCGTCTTATTTTCTGTCTCTCTCTCTCTCTCTTTCTCTCCCTCTCCCTCTCTCTCTTTCTCTCTCTCTCTATCTCTATCTATCTATCTATCTATCTTTCTTTCTTTTCTTCATTCTCCTCACTATTGATCTCCAAGAAGTTTCTAATCAACCATACGTCGATTGGCTAAAAGGATTGGATAAATGTAAGAAGAAAGTCTCTCTAAGTCTCTTATCTTGATCATCATGTGAAATTTCTCTCCTCTCCATTGGATTTCGTGATATTTCCGTATCCTATTGAACCCAAAAGCCACGTTCGTGAGTCTGTCATGCTCGGTGAGTTTCGCGATTTGCGTTTGCCTAGTGGCTCCTTTTCAGTGGCTCCGTTCGCGATCGTAAGCATATCTTTGACCAAGATCGAATTCCGTGCCGTAGCAAACGGCTACTCTACAGAGATTGCTTGCTCATTGCTCTCTCTCTCTCTCTACCTCTCCCTCTCCCTCTCTCTCTCTCTCTCTCTCTCTCTCTCTCTCTCCATATATATATATATATATCTCTCTCTGTCTGTGTATGATCTACGTTTCTGCACGTCAAACGAGCAGTCACGACTACGCTAACCGCGATACGCACAGGCAAAACGTCATGAAGGCAAATGCTCTCCGGGTATTTTCGAAAATACGTATGTTATTAGAGGTATATGCTTGAATTAGCTCTCAACTTCGTCGAATCGTTTGAATAGCTTGCGAGAGAGATAAAGAGAGACGATCTATCATTTCAAGGAGAGAATAGAAATAAAAGCAGACAGATAAAGAGAGAGGGAAATATCTCGTCTGGGTCGCGTTTGAAAATAAAATATTGAATATCTATTTTCGTCTCGTGGCTATCGTCGAAAGGTTGACAAAATGATAACACAGTCTGCTTTGTCAAAGAAACTGCTCGAAGCTCGACGTACCCTTTTTCGACGACAGCGATTGATTTATTCTTTCGAATATTTTAAACGTTTACGGATTTTACCCACGTTGCATTATCTCTCAAGGGATAATTTTCTGTTGGATGAAGAAGGACGAATAAGAATTTTAAAATATCGATATGTGTAGAATGATAAACATGATAAATCCTTTGAAAAGGAAACCATCGTTTTATAAGGTTTTATGAAAACGTTTACGAAAGAAAGTAATACCTATTTATTTCACTTTACGTTATAACACGATTCACATTGAGAATCTTGAGACGAGGAAACAAGATGGCCTTAGAGATTTCATAGATCCTTCGAAAGTTCCTTTATCGTATCTTTCAAGAAAAATACGTGGAAAAAAAAAAAGGTAAAAAGGAAGGGATAAAAGGACGTAGTACTTTTTCTCGCTGGAAACGTCACAATTCATCCTCGAATGCATCATCCCAAATCCGGTCTACTTTTCTCAACTTTTGTCAAAGGAGTATTCTGAAATCTGCATCGAAATTGCCAGGTCCGCGAGTCCGAGTCGACTTTAATATAGAGTATCTACGACAAAGAGAGGAAAAGACACACCGAGAGAATAGACGCAGACAGAGAACGTCGGGTATATAACGATCTTGTCGGTGGTCCTTTGGGAAAGAAGAAGAGGTGTTAAGAAGCAAGAAAGAAAGAGAAGAAGAGAAAGAGAAATAAAGAGAAAGAAAATGAACAAAAAAAAAAAAGAAAATAAAAAGGGTTGGGGTGGAGAAGAAAAAGAGAAGAGTCGCACGTTGTCGGCTCGAGGACGAACCACCGGCGTGGATGAATATCCGGCGTCTATGGTGGGTGGGTGGAAGTTAGTGGTGGAAGAAAGAAGAAGGAAAAGAGAAAGAAGAAAAAGAGAAACGGAAGGAGAACGGGTGGAAAGGGGGAAAAGAAGAAGGGTCGTTAATAAACCTTAGTTATGCGTTCGAAGAGCCGCGAGCCGCTCAACCGTCTAATCTCTTTTATCCACACTCATTACTTACGCAGTGGTGCTCATATCTTTCGCATTGTATCTCAGACTTATTCTGAGAGAGAAAGAAAGCAAGAGAGAGAGAGAGAGATCTTTGCTCTCTCTCTTTCTCTCTCTCTTTTTCTCTCTGTCTGTCTCTCTCTCTCTCTCTCTCTCTCTCTCTCTCTCTCTCTCTCTCTCTCTCTCTCTCTCTCTCTCTCTCGGACGCACGCAATGCAATAAAATGCGGAAGGCGTTGGAAAACGTATTATGACCGAGTATAGTGCGTTTGACTGATTCATTATCGTCGCCATTCTCGGCGTACCACCGGCAAGGATAAACTTCTCAAGTTCCAGCAGCCGTGAGATGGGTAATTTGCGATACGTCTGCCACGAACGTCGATGCGGCTTATGCGGTCGTGCCTCTGGAAATCCGGACTAGAGCGACTCCTTGCCGCGAACGAGTAGTCGCGTGAACCTCTTGGCGAATAATCGAGATCTACGTCGCACTTAATCCTCTTTATTTCATCCATCATCACGTTTCCTTCATAAAAATTCTAATGATAGTGTTATCTTTTTTTTTCTTGATTAAAAGTAAGAGAAAGAAAAAGAAATAGAAAAGAAATTGAAATGTAAAAGAAGAAAAATTGTTGCAAAATTTCATGAATAAATAATAAATCATCGAAATTTCGGATGAGACTCGTACTTCGTTTTTTTTTTCTTTTTATTTTTTTCTTAATTTCTTTCCGAAGAGTCACCGTATATCTGCTGACGTACGATGAGTGGTAAATCGTCGAAATGGAAGTGGAAATAAGATAAAGGGAGATAGAAAAGGGTAACGAGAGTACCACCTTGGGTCTATAATCTACGCGTTGTTACCGTCTTTCCTCATTGGTTTCACACGGGCGAACGATCCTAACCGTTCCATCGACCCTATCAGATCCAACTATCGGCTCGTGAGAATCGATGTCGTGTTTCTAACGTCTGCTCGATTCGGCCACCAAAACTTCGATCGACTTTAAAGGATTCTCAAGATCGACGGATATCGTCGGTCCAAACTTATAAAAGTACTTGATTTCCTCGTAAAATCTCTGGGTCTTGTGGTTCGACCCTGTTTTACTACTCTTTTACTTGGATATACGAGATTTCAGATATATATCAGACGATTTCTCGTTTAATGTGGGATTAAAAATAAAAAGGAAGAAAGAAAAAAAAAAAAAAGAAAAGATCGACGATATCTCCGAGAGTTATTATACATTTTTATAAGATGAACGTATATTTCAGGAAAAAGACGGATCTAAATGCTTCATATAAATTGAACGTATTTGTCGTCTAGCTTTTCACGGTAACATATAAAACGTCTGTCGAACAAAGACAACGAAACATTTTTAATAAAACCTTTGACCTCTCCGATCGAGTTCACCTTTTCGCATCCTCGATTTATCGCGAAACGTTGTGTGTCGAGCGAGCTCTCTTTGATGCCGATTATTCGACTCAGTTTTACACTTCATGTGTATTCAAATCCCGTAGTAGCTTTTATTAAAAAGCCTTATTAAAAACCGAGTATGTGTTGAGAACTGTGTTACGAAAAATTTTGCAAACTTCGCTATAGGAAGCTCTTCGTTTCGTTGGAAATGGAACGGAATCGAACGGGATATGTTTTATGTAAGAAAAGTAAAATAATAACGAGAGAGTAAAATCGTCAAAATAAATTCATCATTAATACAAAGTTATTCGTATCGGATTCGTTAAAAAGATATCATGGCTCTCCCCCCCCCCCCTCTCTCTCTCTCTCTCTCTCTCTCTCTTTCTCTCTTTCGTAGTTAAAAATAGTTGGAGACTCAGAGTCTGGACGAAATTAGATCTTCCTTAAAAATAGTTGGCCTTCTAAAAACGAAATGGCAGTAGACGTTTATCGGACAGAAAGGAGGAAAGGAAAGAAGTAGAAGAGAGGAGGCACTTCGACGTTAGTAGAATCGCATCGGAACGTTGTTCGAGCTCGATAACCCGAGGGGTTAATACCAAGTGAGTGCAAGGAAAACGCTTGGTACAGAACCCCCATCGACTTCTGGCTTCCTTCGCTCGACTTGCTTCGTCTTCCGTATCTTTTACAGCAGATGGATTACGTCTCTGGACCGAGAGCAAGGATCAAAGCGGATAGTGCACCCGTAACTCTCGAGCCAGATTCGGTAGAGAAACTCTTTCGAAATAAGAAACTTCTGATCTCGCCATCGTATCTTCTCGGTGCTGCTTCGCTCGTGATAACCTTAGAAATTAATTCCTCTTCGAGTAAGAGATAGTTGCTCACGAATGCACACACAAACACACTGTTACCATTCGTCACGATCTTCGTGTTTCTCCTTAGCTTCTTTTCAAAACTCGCACTAAGCGAGATCTACTCGTCGAAGCTGGATGGAAATTTTCTAAACGATACCACCGATCTAAGATAAACCTAATGCTAATTAATTATCCAAACGAAGCAAAAAAAAAAAAAAAAAAAAAAGAAAATAAATAAATAAAAAAGAAAATTCGAAAGGAAAGTTTAGTAATTATTTATCCCGTTCGTAAGACTTTCGACCTGAAAATAAAAATCGTTTTAGCGCGTTCCACTAACACATAAAAAAATGCTGACCTCGATGAATCTGCCGGTATACTTTAATCAGGAAGAAAATTTCGAGAGAAACGGAGAACCACTGATACATAATAACGCACGCTTTCGGCTTATGCATGGAATATCTTACCACAAGGGAGATCATGGTCGTCGTGTTGAGGGGGAAGGAAGGTAGGTAGATTTGATGCAGGAAAAGGGGAGAGGGTAGAGAGCAAGGGTAGAGAGAAGGAGAAGAGAGAAAGAGAGGAAGAGGATGGCAGTCGACGGCATATAGTACATACGAGTGCTCCTTTGACCTTTGACGAGAACGAATTACCCAGCCGTGAGAGAAGCATACCTGTCTCGAGCTATTATGGGTAGTCTCGTTTACACCGCGCACTACTCCAAGTATACACGTACGTCGAATTAAGTAGCTCCCGCTTAGTTTTATCCGGTACCCTCCCCCATCTTGAAAGACGATCCCCGTCAACGGGAATTCGCCGGTGTGTTCGTTAGCCACGTACGGACGATTAATATCGCGGTTTTCAATCTGCCGAGGAACAAGATCCTTCTCTCTCTCTCTTTCTCTCTTTCTGTCTTTTTCTTTCTCTCTCTCTCTCTCTCTCTCTCTCTCTCTCTCTCTCTTTCTCTCTTTCTCTTTCCAGAAGGATGATGACTCCTCTGAGAGAGGTTTACTTAAAGCTAAAAGGGAGAAAAGGAAAAAAGACGAACACATTTCGCGTTTTTACGCTCATCTCAGTGAGATACAATCGCTCGTTTAACGTCCAAGTAGTCGATGGAGGACAGATTTATTATAGCGGACGGGAGGATGCAACACAAGTTGTTACACGGATAGGTGTCCCAGCATCTTTCACTCTTTCTCTCTCTTTCTCTTTCTTTCTCTCTCTTCCGGCGAGATTTTCTCGACGTTTAAAGAGATAATACCGGTTAAAAAGCGGTCTTTAAAGGATAAACGCTTTTAGCGTGTTTTAAGCCTAAGGAGAGCACCCCGATATTCGAGATGAATCGTCGTCGTAATTGGACGTTCTTTTTTTAATCTTCGAAGAGAGATTACGGAAGGATCGCCGATTTTTTTTTATTTGATATATATATATATATATATATATATAAAATTCTCTCTTTCTCCTTTTCTCTTTCTTTCTCGTATCGTTTATTACGTCGATTTATCTTCAGGCAGTGCGACGAATCAAGGGAAAAAAAAGGAGTAAGACGAGAATTTAATTAAATCCTAAGAAGGTACAAAAGAGAGATTGTACGAGGGACTATAGGAAGATATGCCCGGTTAGGATCTTTCGAAAGGTGAGCGATCACTCACCGTGGAAGACGGTGGCTCTCGGACCTTCTATTCCTCGTCCTTTCGTGCTACGACAGCTGACTTTGAAATGTTGCACCCGTCCGACAGGCCTGTCATCCGGTCGACTTGTTACAGCTTGAACAACCGGCAGGCACGTACGAAAATACACACATCTACGCGCCGAGACTAATATGTTTCTTTTCGCGCCACCGTGACCGACTTATTTCGAATAAATTATCGCCTCGTGCGTTGTGTCCGACTACGACGAACGAAACGAAAGGAACTCTTAAAAAATTTACAAAAAACCCTTTTGCTCTCGTCTTCGTTTCCGTTCGAAAAGGATTAAAAAAAAAAAAAAAATAATAAAATAAAGGAAAAAAAACAAAAGAAAAGAAAATATAAGACGTTGATATATCTTGTAGATAGTAAAATAACGAGTTTCTCGAGATAATTTTTTGTCGAGCCAAATGGACCGAGACAATAATTTGATTAGATTCACGACGGGATATAATAAGGTTCGATAAGTAATACCGTGATAGATTCGATGCAGTTTCTCCCCTTAATATCACCGTCGAGTGGCGTATAATTAGAGATACGATTATCATACTCGATCTTTGGCAACGATTTAAGGTAATGCTCGCAGCGGGACGAAAGAAATCTCGACTTGTTTCATGAAGAAAAAGAAAGAAGGGAAAAAGGGAGAGAGAGAGAGAGAGAGAGAGAGAGAGAGAGAGAGAGAGAGAGAGATTCAAACCACCTGGACAGCGTGATTCAATTTGTTCTCCTTCCAAGCGTACTCGAATAATAATAATTCATCGAGTTCCCCGTGTGGTACACGCGTTACGACCGAAATAGCAACGAAAAATCGTGAACTTTCTCTCTCTCTCTCTCTCTCTCTCTTTCTCTCTCTCTCTCTTTCTCTCTCTCTCTTCCTTTCTCTTTCTCTCATCTTCCTCCCCATCCGCTTCGGTATACGTATATATCGGCTTTTGCCGCGAGGGCAAGTTTATGCTCGGTTTAAACTTTATGCTCGATTAAGACTCGGTGCATTCGCCGGCAAGCGGATAAAGCGCGACCTAATACCACCGTCAGTAGCTTCTGGAAATGGAAAAGTCAACGAGCACGACTCTATCGAGAAGATATAGTGGTCTATCGTAACTCTTTCGGGGTAGAATATAAAAAGGAGCTAGTTTCTCTCTTTCTTTATCTCTTTCTATCTCTTTGTCTATCTCCTTTTTCTCTATTTTCCCGGCTCTTGAAAAGAAGTTGAGTGAAACTCTCGTAGCATCGTTGGTGCTTTTGAAGTCGTCGTTATTACGGTAGAGCTAGGTACTGTAGGATAAAGTAGCCGGTGATTACGTTCTTAACGCGAAACCACTACTACCAGTACGTTTCTTCGTAGCACAAACCGTTTGCGCTTTTAATTTCGATGCTATCACTCGGTACGCGTACATCAGCAAGAAGAGACAAAAGGAAGAAGCACAACACATGTATCTACTTGCCTCGAGAACGACTACTTCCGTTCAGGTAGCTCTTAAAGAGAGAAAGAAAGAGAGAGAGAGAGAGAGAGAGAGAGAGAGAGAGAGAGAGAGAAAGAGAGAACGAAAGAGTTCTTATTTCATCGTGGCTCAGGCAGGATTAATCGTTCATCTCGTAACTAAACACTATCAAGCCACGTATAATGCCAATATCCACGAGCGACTTAGGTTCATATTCCGACGCACGGCATCGAGCACGAATTCACCGAGGGTGAAGCAGAAACGTCTGTTTACACGGTACACAAGCGAGAATTACCAAATCCCATCGATTTCGTTTTAGCTAGGATGTGCGCGTGCGAACTCTTACGTGCTTCCCTATCCTATCCTATCCTACCATATCCTACACTCTACTATCCTATCCTATCCTATCCTATCCTATTCTATCCTACTACCTCATTGTGATCCTGCACTCGACACGTTCCGAAAGGAAGCTCTCGAATCGATCGATCCTCCGAATAAAATCGTACTCTGCAATCGGACCATTTGCATAATGTTATTCGAACTAAAATTTTCTATAACGAGTGTATATCGTTTATTTCCCTCTGTCCTTTTCACTTCTTCCTTCTGTTTTGTCTTCTTCTTCTTGTTTTTTTCCCTTAGAGAATCAGACGTTTTTCTTCGCTTAAAAATACATTCGCGAATTGTAGATTTGTATTAAGAAAGGAGGAAGACTGAAGGTGGAAGAGGATCATGGAACGATATTTGCAATGCTCGAAATTGCGAAAAGAAGTGAGCAAACGTATCGTAAAGTTCTCGCTTTCGGACAGCTGCTGTCTGGCCGTTCGAAATTTGTGAGCCTTTAATCTCGGAGCAGAATGCTGCTCTCTGACCAAATTATTCGACGCGAAGCTTGGGTTAAATCGTAAAGCCAAGCAAATGATAGGTTCCTCGTGAGTCTGCGGTGAGTCGAAGAATTTGCATATATATCCGGCTACAGTTTCAAGCTTCCCGGCTCTTGTCGAAGAGCTTGTCGATGATCCCTTGACGTGTTCAATGCCGTCGCTTCTTCATATTTCTCTTCTCTTCTCTTCTCTTCCCTTCCCCATTTCTTCCTTTCTTGCTCTCTCGATCCTCTCCTGTTTCTCCTCATCTTCTATCTCCTTCTTGTTCTTCTTCTTTCGATCCTCCTCCAGACCTACGTCTTCCACCGTCGGCTGGGAAGTTCTCGAGTGCGCCATTTATAAATACGAACTCGCCTGGTCGTCTTTCGCGAATCGCACGTGGCTCCTCCTCGTTGCTCTTCGAACAACCGGCTCGTTGAACTCCTGAGAGGGCGGCACTCGAGGCTGCGAGAGGTCGATCACCGTCGATTATCGTACCATGAATCGTACTACGGGCCAAATACAACGGGTGTCCTAAGAATTCAAATTTGACCGATCGGCTGCTATAATAAATGTTCCATCTCTTGTCTTTCTTTTTTCTATCCATTGTTATTAAATCGTTTGTCGTGTCTTTGGATATCAAACGCGATTAATAATGTATTTCCATGACATTAGTGCTGACGATCGTACTCGAGACAATTATTTATCGCCGGTGTACGTTTTGAACATGAACTTAACGATGGCGTCGCGTAAATGAGGAGGGCAGAGACGCAATTTCCACGGTTCCTCTTTGTCGGTGAGGGTCGTTCCTCGTGGCCGTCATTAATTAAAGCTTCAAAGTCGTCTACAGGCACCCTCACCCAAATGCGAATGCCTCGGATAACCGAAAGATCAAGAAAGGCAGCCGCGGGCTGGACGTTATTAACGTGACATAACGCTATAACCGGCTCTGGCCAGCTCTCCGCGAGTGGTAGGTACTAACGCACACTCCTATAAAATACGTTTGAGAGCGTGCGCGCATCCTTCCTTGCGCGCTTGTCTCTCTCTCGGCTCGAAGATGTCGAGAAAAGAGAAAGAGAGTCGCAACGGGCTCTATATTTAAAGCAACACCCTCGTACGCCCCCCGTGACGGGAAAAGATGCGAATTTTGCACGTGCGACCGATTCGACGAACCGTGCCCGAGGAGTTGCTGCTTAACGAGACCAACAAGGGAGGCTTTCTCTTTTTTTCTTCTTCCTTTTTTTTTTCATTCTTTTTCTGCTAAACGAAATGAATATTTAAAAGCGACACGATGTTTTTTCCTTGAAATCGATTAATCTAGATCTCGGTGGAGGGACCAGGGATAAAAAAAAGAGATAAAAGGGTGCCATCGAGTACTCTTTGCTTCGTCATTATTATTCATATATGAGTATGTATATACCTACGTACGTACATACATACATTGGATACGTATATGCATCCGATCGAGAGAAAAGGAAAACGTAACGCGTATAGATCGAGCGATGTGCACTTCTCGATTTCCCAACGTCAGCTCAAAGGAAACCGTATAACCAAGCTGCAATAAATTTCCGTGCTATTCGCCGACGCGTCCGGAAACTCCAGTTAGAGTTAAGCTCGCACGGTGCTCCCCCTTTTCGGATGCAAATCTCGGTAGAGACACACGGGGTTCAGTCCACAGTTGTGTGTTTCTACCTGGGAAGCTTCGCTCTGGGGGAAGAGAACGAGTTCGTGTCGCAGCCTTCGTAAAAGCGATATACCGTAGTCATTTACCCTCTCTCATTCTCTCTCTCTCTCTCTTCCTCTCTCTCTCGCTCTTTCTCTTCCCGGCATTGACCCACTTCGTGCCATTAAATTAATACGCTGTACCGAGCCTCTAACGGCGAGTCCCTTGGGTTGCGACCAAAGTACAGTATCAAACTCGCCGTAGTACTTCGATAATATCGCATCGATAACGAAGGGTGTAAACTACGATGTGTTCCTACGAGGGATTCCTCGATACACGAGAAATTAACTCTACCGATGGTTTAATATAAAATTCTCAATTTAACGAAGTCGTCGATTACATTCGATTAAAAATCAATTAGTTCTTGGATCGACACGCGTTTAATATTGACCTTCTAATCGGATCAAGGAAGTGAAGAATAAACGGAGTGTTTTGATTTCTTAATAATGAGATGTTAACATTATCGTCAAAACAAAGTATCAATAATAATACCACGATGTGAATAATTTCTTCCTCTTATCTTTGCCTCTTGTTTACAATGTTTTCACATATTCTCAAGAACGAAGTTACATGAGTCAGTACACTCGTAATTAGTACACCAAGTAACAGCTTACAGTCAACAGCTTATTTCTTACTCGCAATAATTTATAACGTTTAGTCTCTCTCATTCTAGGATTTATTAATTAATTCGTATATTTTATTTCATTCGTCCATGTTAATATACTCGTATATTAGTTTCTAAGACAATAGCATATTTTCTATAATTTCAACATCACAGGCAAAGGATATCGCGATTGTAGAGTTGCAACCTGGCAGGAAGAACATCGTTGCAGCATCCTATACATTTTCTTGTAATCTCTACTTGTACATAGCATAGTATTCTGTGAATAATCTCGGAAGGACTACGGAAGGAAGACATCAAAGAAACGAAAGCACAACGATAAAGTACGATATACTCGACGAACGAGCACGTTATAGTACCGTTGAGGATCAGGATTTCACGAAATTATCGTCGACCAAATCCGCTAATGTAGGAAGCCCTTGGCTCCGTTGCAATTACGAGTCCCACGGCGAAAGATGTGCATAGCCATGAGTTTGACCGCTTGCATGTGTACGTAGATATGCGGCTGAATATGGCAGACCACGAGATGATTGGTTCGTACGTGAAATTGACTTCACATAAGCCTATCGCGTTTAATATGCTCTCGATTGGTCCAACCATTACTCGTCTATCCATATAACGTTACGAAGATGCCGAGGATTATACAAACGTTTTGCTTATATTTATAGATAATTCTCATTTAATCTCGTGTCCAAGATAACGGGATTATTCTATGAAATTTTGCATCTTCTTCTTTTCTTTTCTTTTTTTTTCTTTAGTTTTCCTTATTATGATAATATTTTATTGAATATTTTTACGACCAAGAAAAGCGCCAACAAA